>NC_092017.1:29293880-29363880 GCF_042242105.1 Pempheris klunzingeri | reverse complement strand
CACAGGACGACTAAACCTCCAGAGTCCTGATCCACAACACAAATACGTGATCAGACTCTGGTCCAAGTGTCGTGTTTCCGTGTCGGGGCGACTCGTCCTGCAGCTGTTTGCTGTTGTTGTTGATTTCAGAGATTCTCTGAAGAAGATCCAACATCTGCTGAGAGACTCTGAGGGACTCTGGGGGACTCTGAGGGACTCTGGGAAACCAGCTGTTGTTTGATGTCTGTGCAGCAGATTCCTTTCATCAGGTTTTTATTCCAACTCTGCTCCTCATTCTCTGTCACAGACACAGCAGCCACTTAAACATCTTAAAATATGAATGGAGTTTGGTTGGTGTTTTCTGTGTTCATCTGTTAAACCATAAAACAGTCTGACTGTCGTGGACTGAAACTAACTTCTGAAAATATGAATGAAGTTTGGTGGCCAGGTTGTGCTGTTAGGTGCTCTTCTGGTCCCAAGCCTGAGAGTCTAGACCCCCCTGAGGCGTCCAGCTGATTAATCAATGATGAGGTCACGTGACTCGTCGTTGTACCTGTGTGTGTGTGTTGACAGGTTTTTACTGCTCCTCCGTTCCTTGCCTGTTGTTAAGTCACACATCCCCTCTAAAAATATGAATGAATTCTGTTCTGTGTTTCACTGCATACGTCTCCTATCATAAGAAACAAAATGTGAATGAGGTTTGGTCTGAGCCTGGTGCATGTCTATTATTTAGTCACACAGTCAGCCCTGTCACTGACTACAAAACTAGCTGATAAAACCTTTGAAAATATGGATGTAATTTGGTTGGTGAGATTTTTTCACTCCCCAATCGAGCAGTGCTGGGATTAAACCTTAAAAATTAAAAATCTGTGTGAAGTTTGGTTTTCTCTCATCTGAATGAGACATCGAGTGGAAATCATGAGTGAGTCCTCCATCATGTGATCCTCAGAAACATACAATCAGTGATCAATAACAGTCAGCAGACAGACGATCAGACAGAATCTGTCTCACTCTCATTACTGCAGGCAAACATCCCAAACGTATCGTATTGGTTCTTTGGCTGACTCTTTTCTGTTGGAGACGGATGCTGAACATTTCTCGTTAGCTCTGGCCGGCTGTGTTGGTCACAGGAGGAGAACCGATCACAGTGAGCTCCTCCCATCATCAGGGCCGATCATAGTACGAACAACACTATGGAACAATATCAGCAAATACAAATCAGATTTAAATGATTAATGAAAATAAAGTGAGGGCATAAACCATGATGACGTCCTTCTTCTGCCGCCTTTGTGTCTTCTTCTGCAAGCTTTTTATTGTAGAACCGGGTCAGCGCCGTTATTTCACACTGATGCAGTGAAGAGTACTGAAGTGTTGCTAGAAGCCAGTGCTCCAAACATCTGACCCTGAGGAGCAGCTGCTCTTCGGCTCATATAGTGCTGCTTTTATTCAGTGATGAGACACGAAGCTGCTGCTGGTCTCAGAGGAACCTGAAACCAAGACAGATGCGGTCACTACGATCGGTACCAGGTTTTCTGAACACAACGCAGAAAAGTTTCCTGCAGACTGTTTCTCATGAAAGACCGGGGACGGTTTGTCAGCTGAAAAGTGAAATGCTGTCTGCAGTTTCCAGGTGATACCTTTGCAGTGAGAGCGGGTGATGATCTGATCAATAACGATATTGACGAGCAGAGCGCCTGACAGCAGCCGCAGAGAACAGTCGTGTTTGTGATGATGATTTTGAATTAGAGGGATTTCTGGCGGCTGTTGTGTGTTAAATTCAGCCTGACGGTGAAATAACCGAATCTTTTAATCCCTCTGAAGACGAGCGGCGGCAGCAGATTAGTTTCCCATCATGCATCACTCGTCTCTTTTTGTTTGACCTCAGCAGGTCTGACTGGTTTTATTTCCCCTCTGAGATTTAAAGACAAACACCAGACTGAGACATGAAAGCTAAAGATACTTCAGCAGGGAGGAAACACTGCTGGGGAGACACTCAGGGGGGGCTGTTGTGTGCTCACTGAAGCTGCAGGGGGAGTCAGAGGGGAGGCAGGTGTCTGCTCAGCCGACCGCCGAGCTCTCTGGGAGCTGTAGTGTCTGTGACCTTTGATCTTCTCTCATTAAAAGCTGGGACAGAAGAAGAAGAAGCTGTCATCTGAACGAGCCACCAGGCCAGAACCCGGTAAGACCCCCGGTGAGACCCCCAGTGAGACTCGGGTTAAGACCCCCGGTAAGACCCTCGGTAAGACGCCGGTTAAGACCCCCGGTAAGACCCTCGGTAAGACCACGGTTAAGACCCCGGTTAGACCCCCAGTAAGACCCCCGGTAAGACCCCCAGTAAGACCGCCAGTGAGACCCCGGTTAAGACCCCCGGTTAAGACCCTCGGTAAGACCCCGGTTAAGACCCCCAGTAAGACCCCCAGTAAGACCCCCGGTGAGACCGCCAGTGAGACCCCGGTTAAGACCCCCGGTGAGACCCCCAGTAAGACCCCCGGTAAGACCGCTAGTGACATCCCGGTTAAGACCCCCAGTAAGACCCTCGGTAAGACGCCCGGTAAGACCCCCGTTAAGACCCTTGGTAAGACCCCCGTTAAGACCCCCGGTAAGACTCTTGTTAAGACCCTCGTTAAGACCCCCGGTAAGACCCTCGTTAAGACCCTCGTTAAGACCCCCGGTAAGACCCTCGTTAAGACCCCCGGTAAGACCCTGTTAAGACCCTAGTTAAGACCCTGGTTAAGATCCCCGGTAAGACCCCCATTAAGACCCTCGGTAAGACTCTTGTTAAGACCCTCGTTAAGACCCCCGGTAAGACCCTGTTAAGACCCTAGTTAAGACCCTGGTTAAGATCCCCGGTAAGACCCCCATTAAGACCCCCGGTAAGACTCTTGTTAAGACCCTCGTTAAGACCCCCGGTAAGACCCTCGTTAAGACCCTAGTTAAGACCCTGGTTAAGATCCCCGGTAAGACCCTCGTTAAGACCCCAGGTAAGACCCTGTTAAGACCCTAGTTAAGACCCTGGTTAAGACCCCCGGTAAGACCCCTGTTAAGACCCCCGTTAAGACCCTCGTTAAGACCCTTGTTAAGATCCCCGTTAAGACTCTTGTTAAGACCCTCGTTAAGACCCCCGGTAAGACCCTCGTTAAGACCCCAGGTAAGACCCTAGTTAAGACCCTGGTTAAGACCCCCGGTAAGACCCCTGTTAAGACCCCCGTTAAGACCCTCGTTAAGACCCTTGTTAAGATCCCCGTTAAGACCCTTGTTAAGACCCCCGGTAAGACCCTAGTTAAGATCCTCGTTAAGACCTAACCCTAACCCTAACCCTCAGTAAGACCCCCACACGCATACTCACACACTAACATACACATACTCACTCACACACACACACCCACTAACACACTCACTAACACACTCAGCTACTCGGCCTCAGTTTATTTTGGGGTTCAGTATCTTCAGAAAGCAGCTGCGGACATGTCTGAAGCATAAAGAGCTTTTCCTCAGCCTGAGGGCAGACAGCACACTACAGCACACTACAACACACTACAACACACTACAGCACACTACAACACACTACAGCACACTACAGCACACTACAACACACTACAGCAGCACACTACAGCACACTACAGCACACTACAGCACACTACAACACACTACAACACACTACAGCAGCACACTACAACACACTACAGCACACTACAGCACACTACAACACACTACAGCACACTACAGCACACTACAACACACTACAACACACTACAGCACACTACAGCACACTACAACACACTACAACACACTACAGCACACTACAGCACACTACAACACACTACAGCACACTACAACACACTACAGCACACTACAGCACACTACAGCACACTACAGCAGCACACTACAACACACTACAGCAGCACACTACAGCACACTACAGCACACTACAGCAGCACACTACAGCACACTACAGCACACTACAACACACTACAGCAGCACACTACAGCACACTACAGCACACTACAGCAGCACACTACAGCACACTACAGCAGCACACTACAACACACTACAGCACACTACAGCACACTACAGCAGCACACTACAGCACACTACAGCAGCACACTACAACACACTACAGCACACTACAGCAGCACACTACAGCACACTACAGCAGCACACTACAGCAGCACACTACAGCACACTACAGCACACTACAACACACTACAACACACTACAGCACACTACAGCACACTACAACACACTACAGCACACTACAGCACACTACAGCACACTACAACACACTACAGCACACTACAGCACACTACAGCACACTACAACAGCACACTACAGCACACTACAGCAGCACACTACAGCACACTACAGCAGCACACTACAGCACACTACAGCACACTACAACACACTACAGCACACTACAGCACACTACAACACACTACAGCACACTACAGCACACTACAACACACTACAGCACACTACAGCACACTACAGCAGCACACTACAGCACACTTCAACACACTACGGCACACTACGACACACTACGGCACACTACAACACACTACAGCACACTACAACACACTACAGCACACTACAGCACACTACAACACACTACAACACACTACGGCACACTGCAACACACTACAGCACACTACAGCACACTACAGCAGCACACTACAACACACTACAGCACACTACAACACACTACAGCAGCACACTACAGCACACTACAACACACTACAACACACTACAACACACTACAGCACACTACAACACACTACAACACACTACAGCAGCACACTACAGCACACTACAACACACTACAACACACTACAGCACACTACAGCACACTACAGCACACTACAACACACTACAGCACACTACAACACACTACAGCACACTACAGCACACTACAACACACTACAACACACTACAGCACACTAGAACACACTACAGCACACTACAACACACTACAGCACACTACAGCACACTACAGCACACTACAGCACACTACAACACACTACAGCACACTACAACACACTACAGCACACTACAGCACACTACAGCACACTACAGCACACTACAGCACACTACAACACACTACAGCACACTACAGCACACTACAGCACACTACAACACACTACAGCACACTACAGCACACTACAACACACTACAGCACACTACAACACACTACAGCACACTACAACACACTACAGCACACTACAGCACACTACAACACACTACAACACACTACGGCACACTGCAACACACTACAGCACACTACAGCACACTACAGCAGCACACTACAACACACTACAGCACACTACAACACACTACAGCACACTACAGCAGCACACTACAACACACTACAGCAGCACACTACAGCACACTACAGCACACTACAGCAGCACACTACAGCACACTACAGCACACTACAACACACTACAGCAGCACACTACAGCACACTACAGCACACTACAGCAGCACACTACAGCACACTACAGCAGCACACTACAACACACTACAGCACACTACAGCACACTACAGCAGCACACTACAGCACACTACAGCAGCACACTACAACACACTACAGCACACTACAGCAGCACACTACAGCACACTACAGCAGCACACTACAGCAGCACACTACAGCACACTACAGCACACTACAACACACTACAACACACTACAGCACACTACAGCACACTACAACACACTACAGCACACTACAGCACACTACAGCACACTACAACACACTACAGCACACTACAGCACACTACAGCACACTACAACAGCACACTACAGCACACTACAGCAGCACACTACAGCACACTACAGCAGCACACTACAGCACACTACAGCACACTACAGCACACTACAACACACTACAGCACACTACAGCACACTACAACACACTACAGCACACTACAGCACACTACAACACACTACAGCACACTACAGCACACTACAGCAGCACACTACAGCACACTTCAACACACTACGGCACACTACGACACACTACGGCACACTACAACACACTACAGCACACTACAACACACTACAGCACACTACAGCACACTACAACACACTACAACACACTACGGCACACTGCAACACACTACAGCACACTACAGCACACTACAGCAGCACACTACAACACACTACAGCACACTACAACACACTACAGCAGCACACTACAGCACACTACAACACACTACAACACACTACAACACACTACAGCACACTACAACACACTACAACACACTACAGCAGCACACTACAGCACACTACAACACACTACAACACACTACAGCACACTACAGCACACTACAGCACACTACAACACACTACAGCACACTACAACACACTACAGCACACTACAGCACACTACAACACACTACAACACACTACAGCACACTAGAACACACTACAGCACACTACAACACACTACAGCACACTACAGCACACTACAACACACTACAGCACACTACAGCACACTACAGCACACTACAGCACACTACAACACACTACAGCACACTACAGCACACTACAGCACACTACAACACACTACAGCACACTACAGCACACTACAGCAGCACACTACAGCACACTTCAACACACTACGGCACACTACGACACACTACGGCACACTACAACACACTACAGCACACTACAACACACTACAGCACACTACAGCACACTACAACACACTACAACACACTACGGCACACTGCAACACACTACAGCACACTACAGCACACTACAGCAGCACACTACAACACACTACAGCACACTACAACACACTACAGCAGCACACTACAGCACACTACAACACACTACAACACACTACAGCACACTACAACACACTACAACACACTACAGCAGCACACTACAGCACACTACAACACACTACAACACACTACAGCACACTACAGCACACTACAACACACTACAGCACACTACAGCACACTACAGCACACTACAGCACACTACAACACACTACAACACACTACAGCACACTACAGCACACTAGAACACACTACAGCACACTACAACACACTACAACACACTACAGCACACTACAGCACACTACAACACACTACAACACACTACAGCACACTACAGCACACTAGAACACACTACAGCACACTACAGCACACTATAGCACACTACAACACACTACAGCACACTACAGCACACTATAGCACACTACAGCACACTACAGCACACTACAGCACACTACAACACACTACAGCACACTACAACACACTACAGCACACTACAGCACACTACAGCACACTACAGCACACTACAACACACTACAGCACACTACAGCACACTACAGCAGCACACTACAACACACTACAGCACACTACAGCACACTACAGCAGCACACTACAGCAGCACACTACAACACACTACAGCACACTACAGCACACTACAGCACACTACAGCACACTACAGCACACTACAGCACACTATAGCAGCACACTGGACCTGTTTCAGCTGAATCAGCTGATTAACACGATGATTATCTAAATGCTGGCTGAGGGCCGGTGGAGATGGGGGGGCCAGCGTGGCGTCCAGCTGGCTGGGGGCCAATGGAGGTGGGGGGGGGGCAGCGTGGCATCCAGCTGGCTGGGGGCCAGTGGAGGTGGTGGTGGTGGGGGGTGATTACCTAAATGTTGGATGTAAACAGCAGCGGCCTGGTGTGCTCTGTGATGGAGGTGATGGATGAGGGCGGCGTCCAGGCAAGCAGGCAGCGGGACTCATTGATCCGTCCGTCCTCTTTAATCAGACTGTGACTCCCTGAGCTTTTAGTCAGATGAAGCTTCAGGTTTTAAAGGTCGAGCCACGGCTGTGCAGACAGACTGAATATGAACCAAACGTCAGCTTGATGGGACGTGACCCTCAGCAGACAGACGGGGTTCACGCTCCGACAGTCACATGTTCAGCTCATTACAAACTTTAACCCCTGAACGACCCCGAGCGTGACGGCCAGTCACACACTCAGAGACAGGACGGCCCAGTGTGGTTGTCACATGATCTGTTTCACTGTCACTGCTTTGCTTTCTTAGTTTTGTTCAAAGCCACCTTCATTCAGGGCACTTAAAGAGATGAACTCTGTGACAGCAGCTCACTGAAACCAGGACCCATTTAACGCAGGAGTCCTTTAGCGTCTTTGGCTCAGCGGCACAGCACTCGGTGCCACCTGGGGGGGTCCAACAGCTGCCTTCGCACTGCTTGACTCTGACATGAAACACAACACGCAGACTTCTTTCTTTACCAAGCTCAATAAAGCTCCAAATACATTTATGCAACCAGCTGTTATGACGAGATGAATTAAGCCAAAATCAGTCGACTGTAGTTCAGAACTTTCAGTCTCGTCGTTTCATCTGCACTGGAGAGAGCGTCAGCTCTGATTTACTGACCGCTGATTGGCTCCTCTGGTTGTATCCATGTTCACAGATGAAGGGCTCTCTTTGCTCTGATTGGTTGGGGGGGTTGTGAGAGGTCGTCCCTGAGTTGGACTTTAGACTTTACTTTACTGATCCCCCATAGGAGGAAATTTACGTTATTGCAGCAACAGAGGCAGGGCAAGATAAGCAGTGATAGAAAAGGAAAGAAATAAAATAAGCAACAGTAAATAAATATATATTGTAATGATAAATAAATATTTACACTATGAACATACTGTACAGTACAGTATGGAGAGGTGTGTGAAAATGATGAATGTAGAACAGTGCCGATCAGCTACCATGGAGTGACTGTGGACTGTTTCTCAGTGTGTTAACATCAGCCAGTGATGCTGCTGTTAAAGAGTCTGATGGCTGATGGGAGAAATGACCTGCGGTAGCGTTCCTTCTTGCAGGGTGGGGGCCTCAGCCTGCTGCTGAAGGAGCTGCTGAGGGCCCCCACAGTCTCATGCAGGGGGTGAGAGGGGTTGTCCATGATGAGTCCTCCTCTATGGAGTCCAGGGAGCAGTCCAGGACAGAAGCGGCCCTCCTGACCAGCCTGTTCAGTCTCTTTGAGTCCCTTTCCGTGCTCCCTCCTCCCCAGCAGACCACTGCATAGAGGACTGAGCAGAGTCCTGCACCCTCCAAAGGACCTCAGTCTCCTCAGCAGGTGGAGACGACTTTGGCCCTTCTTGTACAGGACGTCTGTGTTGTGAGACCAGTCCAGTTTGTTGGAGGAGTCTGGACGGGGACTGATCAGATTTTTAATGGTATCATCGATCGGTCTGATTCTCTATCGGCTCCCTTATTGATTACCTGTAACCCTACACAGGTTTTTAACACTGAGGCAACGGCTTGATTAGGTGAGCGCGAACACAGAGGCTGTCTGCTGTCGGCCCCCAGAGGGACGCAGTGCCCGTCAGCTCCATGGCGCCATCAGGAACGTGACGTGTCGCCATCACCAGAGACCAAACGTTGGCGAGCAGCATGCGAGGTGGAGATAGCCAATGAGGAGTTAGCTTTAGCCGCCCTCTCGTTCCCCACCTTTGTTTACCACCTCGGGGGTGTTGTTGACTTTGGTTGTCTCGGCGATCCTTCACCACTTCGTCCTGAGACGCTCATCCTGTGCGAGCTTCAGACTCTGTATTCCTATTGGTCAGCAACACCAAACACACCAAACCAAACTTCAGACGTCGTCTCGCTCGTCTTCCACCTTCACTGTCGTCCTTGAACGCCTCACTGTTGTTTTATCCCTGAAGAATACGTCCTCCTGTCTGTCCTCCTGTCTGTCCTCCTGTCTGACCTCCTGTCTGTCCTCCTGTCTGACCTCCTGTCTGACCTCCTGTCTGACCTCCTGTCTGTCCTCCTGTCTGACCTCCTGTCTGACCTCCTGTCTGACCTCCTGTCTGTCCTCCTGTCTGACCTCCTGTCTGACCTCCTGTCTGACCTCATATCTATCCCCCTGGGACTCCACCTCACCTCACCCCCACCACACTTTTTACTGATATTAATCCTGTTATTATTATTCACATATTAACTATTGTTACCTATTGTTTTACCTGCTGCCATATTGATCAGTATCAGTCATATTGATCAGTATCAGTCACATTGATCAGTATCAGTCATATTGATCAGTATCAGTCACATTCATATTGTCAGTAACATAGTTACTCAGTAAATAGTTACTCTCTCTCTCTCCTCCACCCAACATGGACCCCGACAGAAAGCCCCGACCCCCCCCACCCCACCCCCCCGCCCTCTCAAGTCTGGTTCTGTTCGAGGTTTCTTCCCATTAAAGGGGAGTCCTCCCGTTAAAGGGGAGTTCTTCCTCCACTGTGTCCTAATCTAATCTCTGAGCTGCTCTGTGGGGATTCTTGAATCCTTCCTGTTGAATTCCAGAATCTTTGGTCTCTGAATGAAAGAGTTTGTTCTGAGCTGCTCTTTATGGAAACAGTCTGAGAGAACGCTGCTGTGACCTGGAGCTGGAGAGAGAAACACTGACTGATTGATCTGCATCAGTGATTCATGAAGCCAGAGAACCCCAGCAGGAGAACCAGGACCAGGATCCACAGGAACCAGAGAACCACAGCAGGAGAACCAGGACCAGGATCCACAGGAACCAGAGAACCACAGCAGGAGAACCAGGACCAGGATCCACAGGAACCAGAGAGATGAGAAAAGCACAGAAAGGCTCCAGGAAGATACCAAGTTAGTAAGAGACATTAAAGGGACATGAAGCATCAGGATGGGGAGGAAGAGGAGGAGAGAGGAGCCCAGCGCATCATGGGAGTCCCCCGGCAGACTGAGCCTATAGCAGCATAACTAGGAGCTGGTCTAAGACCTGATCCAGCCCTGAACTATAGGCTTCATCACTAAGGAAGGTTTTTAGTCTACTCTTAAATGTAGAGAGGGTGTCTGCCCCCCGAACCCAGACTGGAAGGAGGTTCCACAGGAGAGGAGCCTGATAGCTGAAAGCTCTGGCTCCATCACTACTTTAGAGGACTTTAGGAACCACCAGTAGGCCTGCAGTCTGGGAGCACAGTGCTCTAGTGGGGTAGTACGGTACTATGAACTTTTTAAGATATGATGGAGCCTGAACATTAAGAGCTTTGGAGGTGAGGAGAAGGATTTTAAACTCTATTCTAGATTTGACTGGAAGCCAGTGAAGAGAAGCCAGTACAGGAGAAAGATGGTCTCTTCTCTTAGTTCTGGTCAGAACAGGAGCAGCAGCGTTCTGGACCAGCTGGAGAGTCTTTAAGGACTTATTGGGGCAGCCTGATAATAAGGAACAGAAATAATCCAACCTGGAAGTGACTAATGTGTGGACTAGTGTTTCTGCATCATCTCCAGACAGGATGGACCTGGTTTTAACAACATTAGTAGATGGAAAAAGGCAGTTGTAGAAATCTGTTTAATGTGGAGTTAAAGGACAAATCCTGATCAAATAAGACTACCAGATTCCTCCCAGTGGAGCTGGAGGCCACAGTGATGCCATCCAGAGCAGTTATGTTGGTAGAAAAGGTGTCGAGCAGAATAACTTCAGGTGGAAGAACAAGGAGCCGAGGTCTTTGTGGGAGCTGAGATTTCTTTGTCTGTTCTCGACAGGATGAATTAGAGTTTGTGTATGAGCAGCGTTTCATCTCCTCTTTATATTTTATTTAAACATTATTGAGTCTTTTTCTTCTTTCTGCTTTGATCTGTTTCTGCTTCTTTGATTCACTTTTTTCCTGAACGCAGAAGCACAAACACAAACTTCACTATGATTCATCAGTAGAAACACTTAAGTCCTCAACAGGACAAAACGTTAAGCTCTTCAATTTTTCTTTGGTGTTTCTGCTTCGTCATTGGGGAGGCAGGTGAAGTGGAGTGCAGGCAGGTGAAGTGGAGTGAAGGCTGGTGAAGTGGACTGAAGGCAGGTGAATACCGGAGGGAAGTGAAGCATCACAGTGAAGTGTTGATGTGCGGTGTCTCATCAGGCAGCAGAAGTCACGTCTTCGTTTATCCTCAAACTGACATTTCTCTTCTCGCAGGTTTGACACTTTAAATCCTTAAAGATCCACCTGTCATAGTTATGTCACGGTGACGGCAACGTGTCCTGCATCACCATGACGATGGGGAGAGAGCGAGAGAGCATCCCTTTGATCTGTACTCGCTCTTGCTGTCTGACGGCATTTCCTGAAACGCTCCAGGTGATTAACTCTGATCAGCAAACTCAAACCTGACGAACACGAGCTGAGATCGACTCTCAGATCAGAGATTAACCCATCTGAGCCTCAGAGGGATGAACCGACCGCCAGGAGCTCAGACTCACCTCAACTCACCTGAGACAATGACCAACTGCAAGTACAAGTCCAGACCGCAGGAACAGGAAACTCAGCAATGTGTTCGTCATGGTTTGTTCGCCATTAAAGTGTCCAAAAGAAGAGATGACACCAAGGTGAGATCAAGGCACTTTATGACCTAAGATTGAGTAAACAATCATATCCTTGACTCAAATGATGTTTGACACAAATCTCATTGAGAAACTTCAATAATAGACAAGTCCATCTCAAACACTGTATGTTCATGAATGACATTCCTCAACATGCTGCACAGTAATCAAATCCAGTTCATAGTTAGTTTAAACATAACTTTAAGTTGAAATTGGAAATAATATCAAAGTACTGGTTGTGGACTATTTTGAACAACTTCTCCTAAGCCTAATATGGCTTCTCCTTCATGTGGGGGCTCCTGGGATGAGGGACCTATTGTTACCTGACCCCCTCTTTCACCCAGACTTCACCATGTTAAGATGAGGGGGTTGGATCCTTCCCCAATACAGTCTTCAAAATGCAGGTTTGTTTTGATCCTGATTATCAGGTGATTTCTCGAGACGTTCAATACATCAATCAATCAATCAATCTTTATTTATATAGCACCAATTCATAACAGCGTTATCTCAAGACACTTTACATAAAGAGCAGCTTAGACAAAACTCCGAACCTGAGAGATGAGAAAAGCACAGAAAGGCTCCGGGGAAGATACCAAGTTAGTAACAGACATTAAAGAGACAAGAAGCATCAGGATGGAGAGGAAGAGGAGGAGAGAGGAGCCCAGTGCATCATGGGAGTCCCCCGGCAGTCTGAGCCTATAGCAGCATAACTAGGGGCTGGTCCAAGACCTGATCCAGTCCTGAACTATAGGCTTCATCACTAAGGAAGGTTTTTAGTCCACTCTGAAATGTAGAGAGGGTGTCTGCCCCCTGAACCCAGACTGGAAGGAGGTTCCACAGGAGAGGAGCCTGATAGCTGAAAGCTCTGGCTCCATCACTACTTTAGAGGACTTTGCACTTTATTGCAGAAAACAATCAGATGCTATGCCTTACCTTCATGCAGTACACTTGTTTTATCTGTTCCTCGGATAAGGACTGTTTTCGGAAAAAGAGCTTTCAGCTTTGCTGCCCCCGCTGCGTGGAATACTCTACATACTGATCTGAAACTCTCTAAAGTTGTCCCACTTGGAGCCTACCGCTCTATCCTGAGGGACACAGCATGAGTCCATTGAATAGTGCTTGTGTTTTAAATCTTGAAATATTGTTTTGCTGTTGTGTTAGAGCTCCTGCACTTTCTTATTGAAAATATTATTGCACCTTTAAAATTGTATGTTTTAAACTGTACTGTCATTTCTATGTAATTGTTCTTATGACATGTGCTGCTGACCTCTTGGCCAGGTCACCCTTGTGAAAGAGATCTTGATCTCAATGGGTTTTTATCTGGTTAAATAAAAAATAAAAATAAAAGAGGACTTTAGGAACCACCAGGAGACCTGCAGTCTGGGAGCACAGTGCTCTAGTGGGGTAGTACGGTACTATGAGCTCTTTAAGATATGATGGAGCCTGAACATTAAGAGCTTTGGAGGTGAGGAGAAGGATTTTAAACTCTATTCTAGATTTGACTGGAAGCCAGTGAAGAGAAGCCAGTACAGGAGAAAGATGGTCTCTTCTCTTAGTTCTGGTCAGAACAGGAGCAGCAGCGTTCTGGACCAGCTGGAGAGTCTTTAAGGACTTATTGGGGCAGCCTGATAATAAGGAACAGAAATAATCCAACCTGGAAGTGACTCATGTGTGGACTAGTGTTTCTGCATCATCTCCAGACAGGATGGACCTGGTTTTAACAACATTAGTAGATGGAAAAAGGCAGTTCTAGAAATCTGTTTAATGTGGGAGTTAAAGGACAAATCCTGATCAAATAAGACTCCCAGATTCCTCCCAGTGGAGCTGGAGGCCACAGTGATGCCATCCAGAGTATATATGTTGTTAGAAAAGGTGTCTCTGAGGTGTCTGGGGCCGAGCACAATAACTTTAGCAGCAGAAGGTTGCTGCTCATCCAGGACTTTATGTCCATCAGGCAGACTTGAAGTTTAGTCAACTGATTGGATTCATCTGGCTTTATTGATCAGTATAATTGGGTATCATCTGCAGTGGAAATTATTGGAGTGCTTCCTGATAATATTACCCAGAGGAAGCATGTATAAGATAAAGAGTATTGGTCCAAGCACTGAACCTTGTGGAACTCCATGTCTAACTTTAGTGTGGACAGAGGACTCATTATTAACATGTACAAACTGAAATCGATCTGATCAATAGGACTTAAAGCAGCTTAATGTGGTTCCTTTTATGTCAGTGAACTGTTCCAGTCTCTGTAACAGGATGTGATGGTCAATGGTATCAAACGCAGCACTCAGGTCTAACCAGACCAGGACAGAGAGAAGTCCTCTGTCTGATGCCATGAGGTTCACCAGTGTCTCTGTGCTATGGTTCGTTCTAAGACCTGACTGAAAGTCCTCTAATAGACTATCAGAGTTTGAGAGTGAGGGGGAATGAAGGAGGATGAAGGTCAACGGTTGGTCTGGTGTGTCAGGTGCAGTTTGGGAAGCGAAGAGGAACGAGTTCAGAGAATCGACTCGTTTCAGGCAGAATGAAAGAGAACGAATTGACCTTCAGGCCAAAGAGCTGAAAGGGAGCGAAGTGAAGCAAAGCTAGTAAAAGGGAGTCAGAGAAAGTGAAGTGAGGTCCACTTGTTACGTGTTACCACCACCTGTCACCTGTTACCTGTTACCACCACCTGTCACCTGTTACCTGTTACCTCCACCTGTCACCTCCACCTGTCACCTGTCACCTGTTACCTCTACCTGTTACCTCCACCTGTCACCTCCACCTGTCACCTGTCACCTGTTACCTCTACCTGTTACCTCCACCTGTCACCTCCACCTGTCACCTGTCACCCGTTACCTCTACCTGTTACCTCCACCTGTCACCTCCACCTGTCACCTCCACCTGTCACCTGTTACCTCTACCTGTTACCTCCACCTGTCACCTCCACCTGTCACCTGTTACCTCTACCTGTTATCTCCACCAGGATGTAAACAAAGATAAATAATCGGATGAACAGGAGTGACGTTACAAACGTTACTTTGCTTCCAACGTTCGTGTTTTTGCAGATGATGCACTGATATACACATTAGACCCTCCAGACTCAATACCCCAATTACTGTCTTATTCAGACAATAAACATTTTCTGTGCTTTCAGGTTTAAAGTGGGACTCAATCAAAACAAAAGTGTAACATTAATAGACTCAAAACGATTGAATCACTGACAGACACGAAGGTCTGATTACAGCTAATTAGCTAAACGTTGAACTCCTGTGTGGGACAGAGCTCAGCTAATTAACAAGGTCATCACAGCTGGATTATCACCTCGTTAACACGCTGGAGTCTTCAACCAATGAGGAAACTGATCATTGAGCCGACTTTTCACTCAGACTTCAGTTTGGTGTTTCGAAGTGTATGTGAAGGTTTTGATTGATCCTGATTAGAGACCTGTCCTGACCCCCCCTGCATCTTTGTCTGTTTGAAAGAATAGATGGTAAACTGATGATGTTGATGATGATGTTCAACCTGAAGCTTCAGCTTGAGTTCCATGAGGACCAATGATGTCATCATGATTTCATCATCAATGGCCACAGTATCGTCTCTGGACCAATCACAGTGTCTCAATAGCGCCACCATGTGGCCTGTCACTGTTTAAGTCAGTAAGTGATCAATATTACTGACTTTCACTCAGGCCACGCCCACAGAACGATCCATGTTCAGAACTGAAAACCACCGTTTGATTTTCTGTGATTGATGATGTCTGATCCCCACTGACATGTTCTAACTTTGTTCTCTTACTTGTTCTCCTCCTGGTTCTCCTGTTGGTTTGCCTGGTTCTCCTCCTGCTGCTTCTGCTGGTGGTCCTCCTCTTCCTGGTTCTCCTCCTGGTTCTGTGTAGAACCGGTTCCACCTGCAGATGGTGACGGGGGTTCCAGAGTCTAGTCTGTCCGACCTGTTGCTGGCGGTTCTGTGGCGATCTGGTTGGAGGGAGGGAACCGCGGTTCTGTGCCAGGGCTGGGAGGAGTCTCGTGGTCTGCTGCAGCTCCTGGGCGGTGGGGGCGGGGCCGGCTGGCGCCTGCACGCCGTCCTGAACCTGACGCAGTCGGCACATGACGACACTCAGATTGATGACTTCCTGTCCCGCCACTTCAGGCAGAACCAGGCCTCGCCGGCGTCGGTGCTGCTGTTCGGAGCTGACCCGCAGTGTGCGGCGGCGGTGCTGCGCAGCGCCCAGGACCTGGGCCTCACATTACCCATGGTGCACTGGGTGCTGGCCCAGCCGCTCAGCCCCGACGCGCTGCAGGCCATCGGGCTGCCACTTGGCCTGCTGGCCTACGGGGAGGTGGACCGGAAGCCGCTGGACTTCTACATCAGAGACGCCCTGCAGCTTGTCACCAGGGCCGTCACCACGGCGACTTTGGTGAGACCAGACCTGGCTCTGATCCAGAACATGGTGAACTGCTACGACAAGCCCAACAAACACGAGGTGCCATCGTCAGGACAGTACCTGTCCAGGTAAACACCTTCACCATTAGAATCAAGGATCACTTCTGACATTTTAGGCTTCATTTTCTGAGAAAATGTTTAAATGTTTTTCATCATCAAGAAGCTCTGATCAGCAGGGCTGAAATAAAGAAACGATCCTGCAAACTGCTGCTCAGACAAACAGATTCTCTTTTGCTCCTGATCAGCGAATGGAAACAAGCCCAGCAGTGGATTGTTAATCAGTGATCATCAGCAGATTTAATCAGACAAACTGAAATATTTACATTGTTTCTCTGTTTTCATCCTGATGAGTCTCAGTGTTTCTGCAGCTGTTTGAGAGGAGATGATTTCATGCAGCAGAGCTGAGAGTTATCAGGGAGGAGGAAAGCCCCCGCGGGTGACTCCATCCTCACCTCTCAGGCGGGGGGAGTTAAGCCTGAAGCCGGAGAGAGAAACACACACATGCGTTCTAATATTCATATATATTCAAACATCCACTATGTGTGATTGTTTTCCTGTGTGTGAATATGAACATGTTGGAGATTAAACTTGTATTCATAAGGAGGTTTACCGTGCAGCCTAAAGCTCTCTCTCCCTCTCTGGATCTAATTAGAGAATAAAACCTCCTCTGTGCTGAGAAACATTCACTGTGAGCACCGGGAAGCATCCTGAGCCAGTACTGCCTCATTTACACGTGTCGTACTGCCTCATTTACACCTGTTGTACTGCCTTATTTACACGTGTCGTACTGCCTCATTTACACCTGTCGTACTGCCTCATTTACACGTGTTGCACTGCCTCATTTACACGTTGTACTGCCTTATTTACACGTGTC
The DNA here is from genome assembly GCF_042242105.1 of Pempheris klunzingeri. Taxonomy (NCBI): domain Eukaryota; kingdom Metazoa; phylum Chordata; class Actinopteri; order Acropomatiformes; family Pempheridae; genus Pempheris; species Pempheris klunzingeri. The sequence goes on along the minus strand of NC_092017.1, from coordinate 29,346,221 downwards.
GTACTGCCTTATTTTACACGTCGTACTGCTTTATTTACACGTCGCACTGCCTTATTTACACCTGTCGTACTGCCTCATTTACACCTATCATACTGCCTCATTTACACCTGTCGTACTGCCTCATTTACACACGTCGCACTGCCTCATTTACACCTATCATACTGCCTCATTTACAAGTCGTACTGCCTCATTTACATGTGTCGTACTGCCTTATTTACACGTGTGGTACTGCCTCATTTACACGTCGTACTGCCTCATTTACACGTCGTACTGCCTTATTTACACGTATCGTACTGCCTTATTTACACGTGTCGTACTGCCTTATTTACACGTGTCGTACTGCCTCATTTACACGTCGTACTGCCTTATTTTACATGTCGTACTGCCTTATTTACACGTATCGTACTGCCTCATTTACACGTCGTACTGCCTTATTTTACATGTCGTACTGCCTTATTTTACACGTCGTAGTACTTTATTTACATGTGTCGTACTGCCTCGTTTACACGTGTCGTACTGCCTTATTTTACACTAGTCGTACTGTCTTATTTACACGTGTCGTACTGCCTTATTTACACGTGTGGTACTGTCTTATTTACACGTGTTGTACTGCCTCATTTACACGTGTCGTACTGCCTTATTTTACGTCGTATTGCCTTATTTTACACGTCGTAGTACTTTATTTACATGTCGTACTGCCTTATTTACACGTCGTACTGCTTAATTTTACACGTCATACTGCCTTATTTACACGTCTCGTATTTACACGTGTCGTACTGTCTTATTTACACGTGTCGTACTGCCTTATTTTACACGTCGTACTGCCTTATTTACACGTATCGTACTGCCTTATTTACACGTGTCGTACTGCCTCATTTACACGTCGTACTGCCTTATTTTACATGTCGTACTGCCTTATTTACACGTATCGTACTGCCTCATTTACACGTCGTACTGCCTTATTTTACACGTCGTACTGCCTTATTTACACGTGTCGTACTGCCTTATTTACACGTGTCGTACTGCCTCATTTACACGTTGTATTGCCTTATTTTACACGTCGTAGTACTTTATTTACATGTCGTACTGCCTTATTTACACGTCGTACTGCTTAATTTTACACGTCATACTGCCTTATTTACACGTCTCGTATTTACACGTGTCGTACTGTCTTATTTACACGTGTCGTACTGCCTTATTTTACACGTCGTACTGCCTTATTTACACGTATCGTACTGCCTTATTTACACGTGTCGTACTGCCTCATTTACACGTCGTACTGCCTTATTTTACATGTCGTACTGCCTTATTTACACGTATCGTACTGCCTCATTTACACGTCGTACTGCCTTATTTTACATGTCGTACTGCCTTATTTTACACGTCGTAGTACTTTATTTACATGTGTCGTACTGCCTCGTTTACACGTGTCGTACTGCCTTATTTTACACTAGTCGTACTGTCTTATTTACACGTGTCGTACTGCCTTATTTACACGTGTGGTACTGTCTTATTTACACGTGTTGTACTGCCTCATTTACACGTGTCGTACTGCCTTATTTTACGTCGTATTGCCTTATTTTACACGTCGTAGTACTTTATTTACATGTCGTACTGCCTTATTTACACGTCGTACTGCTTAATTTTACACGTCATACTGCCTTATTTACACGTCTCGTATTTACACGTGTCGTACTGTCTTATTTACACGTGTCGTACTGCCTTATTTTACACGTCGTACTGCCTTATTTACACGTGTCGTACTGCCTCATTTACACCTGTCGTACTGCCTTATTTACACGTCGTACTGCCTTATTTTACATGTCATACTGCCTTATTTTACACGTCGTAGTACTTTATTTACACGTGTTGTACTGCCTCATTTATACATCGTACTGCCTCATTTACACGTGTCGTACTGCCTTATTTACACGTCGTACTGCCTTATTTTACATGTCGTACTGCCTTATTTTACACGTCGTAGTACTTTATTTACATGTGTCGTACTGCCTCGTTTACACGTGTCATACTGCCTTATTTTACACTAGTCGTACTGGCTTATTTACACGTCGTACTGCCTTATTTTACATGTCATACTGCCTTATTTTACACGTCGTAGTACTTTATTTACACGTGTTGTACTGCCTCATTTATACATCGTACTGCCTCATTTACACGTGTCGTACTGCCTTATTTACACGTCGTACTGCCTTATTTTACATGTCGTACTGCCTTATTTTACACGTCGTAGTACTTTATTTACATGTGTCGTACTGCCTCGTTTACACGTGTCGTACTGCCTTATTTTACACTAGTCGTACTGGCTTATTTACACGTGTCGTACTGCCTTATTTACACGTGTGGTACTGCCTTATTTACACGTGTCGTACTGCCTCATTTACACGTCGTACTGCCTCATTTACACGTCGTACTGCCTCATTTACACGTGTCGTACTGCCTTATTTACACGTCGTACTGCCTTATTTTACATGTCGTACTGCCTTATTTTACACGTCTTACTGCCTTATTTACACGTGTCGTACTGCCTCATTTACACCTGTCGTACTGCCTTATTTACACGCCGCACTGCCTCATTTACACGTCGTACTGCCTCATTTACACCTGTCATACTGCCTTATTTACACGTGTCGTACTGCCATATATACACGTGTCGCACTGCCTTATTTACACATTTATCCCACACTTACATTTGTCTGTCTTAAGTCAGGTCTTTCCTCTTCAGCTGTGACTGAACGTAAAGCAGCTGAGAACATTGTTAAACGGTGCACAGACGTTCACATCAGTGCACATCTGTCAGGAAACACATGCAGAGTCTAAGTGAAGAACCTGATGCTGTGACGTCACTGATGAGCTCTCTGTAACATCTTCAGATGTCATGAATTCAAAGAAAATTAGTTTTCAGAAGAACAAGGTTCCATCTGACACCTGGATAACTTTAAACCTGTGATATGAGTCTGGCTTTATTTGTCAGAGAACATTTCAGCTTTATCAGCACAACAGTTTGGTCTTCAAACCCCTCACGTGATTAAACTGATCAAAGGTTGTTGCATTGATCGACCAATGAACGGACACCCCAGTCCAGAAGCCCCACCCCCAGCAAGTCTCCCTACCTCCTGTTTTTTCTATCTGCAGGTTCCTGTCCAACACATCTTTCTCTGGTCTGACGGGTCTGGTCCGAGTCCACCACAACTGGTCTCAGATTGTTACTGCGCAGCGTTTCCACATCTGGAGCCTGCGACGGGACGCGCTCGGTCAGCCCACCTGGGTGACGGTGGGCAGCTGGGAGGGCGGCCAGCTGCAGGTAGAGGACCAGGGAGTCTGGCAGGGACCCAAACCTCAGCACAGGACCGAGGGGGCGGGTGGGAGGACCAAAGGCCGCTGGAGGGCAGGGATGCCGGTGGTGGGGAGTCGGGTCCGGGTGGTGACGCTGGTGGAACATCCCTTTGTGTTCACACGGGATGTGGATGACGAGGGCAGCTGCCCGGCTGGTCAGTACTGTCTGGACGCCGGTACCAACAGCTCGGAGTATCTGGAGAGACTCTTCAGGGAGGTGGCGGGAGGGAACAGTAGCTTCCTGCCGACAGAGTACAATAAGTGTTGCTACGGTTACTGCATCGACCTGCTGGAGAAGCTGGGCGAGGACATGGGCTTCGAGTTTGACCTTTATATTGTTGGTGACGGGAAGTACGGCGCATGGAAGGGGGGGCGCTGGACTGGGCTGGTGGGGGATCTTCTGAACGGACTGGCGGACATGGCTGTCACCTCCTTCAGTATCAACTCGGCTCGGAGCCGTGTGATCGACTTCACCTCGCCCTTCTTCTCCACCAGCCTGGGCATCCTGGTGCGCAGTAAGGACACGGCAGCCCCCATCGGAGCCTTCATGTGGCCTCTGCACTGGTCCATGTGGGTGGGAATCTTCCTGGCGCTGCACATCACAGCGCTTTTCCTCACACTGTACGAGTGGAAGAGTCCATACGGCATGACGCCTCACGGACGCAACAGGATCAGAGTGTTTTCGTACTCATCAGCCCTGAACCTGTGCTACGCCATCCTGTTTGGACGCACCGTCTCCTCCAAGACGCCAAAGTGCTGGACGGGTCGGTTTCTGATGAACCTGTGGGCCATCTTCTGCCTGCTGGTGCTGTCCAGCTACACTGCCAACCTCGCCGCTGTCATGGTGGGAGAGAAGACCTTCGAGGAGGTGTCTGGGATCCATGATGCCAAGGTGAGACAAGGAGTTCCTTTAAAGTTTGTTTAAAGTCTTGATTCTCTTGTTTTTGCATGTATGTTCTGTTAAATTTCATACAAACCAAATCAGTTTGAAACCTGAACATGCCAACCTGATCTCAGAAGGTTTGAAGACATTTCATGAGTTTGTGTGTGATATTTTCATTCTACGGTCACGTTAACTATGATAAACGTGCAGCGTCACTTTCAAAATGAAGCTGCTGAGAAACGTGTTGAGGTGCCATAACTGACGTTTTGAGGTTATGTTTTGGTAAAGTTGACGTCCGTTCGTTGTCCTCACAGACTGACTGCAGACGCTTAAAGTTTTTCTTGTTGCACCTGATGTTCAGATTAACGAGTCACTTTAATGTCACACAGAGACGGTTCTTCTGTTCTCTCTGATGAGACAGTGATCATCATGATCACACGAGGAGGACGACCATCTAATAATTCACTGGTGAAGTTCAGTGAAACTAGAGCAGAAATCTTTCCTGATAAAAACATCCAGTCTGATCTGTGTTCTTACTCCAGCCTTCAGTCATCTTCATTCTTCCACTCTCTGCTTCCTGGCGTGAAATAATTACAGATTAAATTTGTTCTCTGGGTCACCTGCTTCGTCCTAATTACAGTTTTAATTCACCGGCTGATTGGAGCATGAAACACGTCTGTGAGTGTTTAAACTGCAGAGGCTGCTGGGAGCTTGGGGCAACTGGAGGGGTGGGGGGTTGGGGGGGTTTAATTGGATGTCCATCTGTGTGTGATTAGCTTTTTATTTCTAATGTGGAGACTCAGAGAGCAGCTCTGATCTGCTGCAGCCTCCCAACAAACAACGTAGACTTGAACACCAGCCAAACATCAGCTGAACGCTGTCTGAATGACATCATTGTATGAACATCAACCAAAAAGTCTCTAAATCTTCTGTAAAACGTCTTCCTCCTCGTCCTCCTCTTCTTCTTTGTTGGTGTTTCAGCTCCACCACCCATCATGGGGGTTTCGTTTTGGGACGGTGAGGGAGAGCAGTGCAGAGGATTACATGAAGAAGAGTTTTCCAGAGATGCATGAATACATGAGACGCTACAACGAACCAACGACACCTGAAGGGGTCGCCACTCTGAAGTAAGACCACAACATGAGACACCAACAACATGAGACACACTAGTTGCCGTCTTTTGCCCATTGTGGTTGCTGTGGTAACTCTGTTGCTCTGTGTTGAAGGACAGATCCACCTCAGCTTGACGCCTTCATCATGGACAAAGCGCTGCTTGACTACGAAGTTTCCATCGACGCCGACTGTAAACTGGCAACAGTCGGGAAACCATTCGCCATCGAAGGTGAGACGGCATGTGTGGGTGCTGTTTCTGTCTCTGTGAGGACAATGTCAGGTTCAGACAGGTCCAGGTTTAGGTGTTAGTCCAGGTCCAGGTCCATGTTCAGGTCCAGGTCACACCTTCAATCTGAGGGTTCCTGTTGTTGGGGACTCTGTGTCTTTGTGTGTTTCTGGTTTATCTCCAGTTCACTTCCTCTCAGTTTTTTTTTATTGAAAAAGGTTTCATGAAGTTTCATCATCTGGACCAATCAGATGAGAGGAGTCGTCTCCCTGCAGACTCTCTGACAGCTTGACACTTTAAAGACGTTTCAGCAGCTCAGAAACTGGTGTGTGCGTGTACCTGCATAAAGTAATATATACAGTACAGCTACTTTATCATCAATTCTAAAACTACAGAGTGCATCAGTTTACTTTGCCAATTCTCTCACACATTAGATTTATGTTGAGGACAAAGAAACTAAACATGAAGAGACTTGAACTGCAGGTAACTCAGTTATATGATATTTCCCTGAATGTTCACAGCATCCGGCTGGTGGACGGCTCAGTTACGGCCTCATTGTCCAGAGAAACATCTGTTCATCAGCAAACACATTTCTAACATTTTAGAGTCATTTTGCCGGAATCTTTCATGTTTCACATCATTAACACACATTAGCAGCTCATTTCAATCAATCAATCAATCTTTATTTATATAGCGCCAATTCACAACAGCGTTATCTCAAGACGCTTTACATAAAGAGCAGCTCAGACCAAACTCTTTAATTAGAGAGAGACCCAACGATTCAGGAATTCAACATTAAGGATTCAAGAATTCCCACATGAGCAGCATCAGAGATTATATTGAGCAACAACGGAGGAAGAACTCCCCTTTAACGGGAAGAAACCTCGAACAGACCCAGGATCAATGTGGGCGGCTTCTGTAGAGGTCCATGTTGGGTGGAGGTTGGACAGAGAGAGAGAGAGAGAGAGACAACACAAACAGCAACCATAAAGAGCAGCTCAGAACAAACTCTTTCATTCAGAGACCAAAGATTCAGGAATTCAACAGGAAGGATTCAAGAATCCCCACAGAGCAGCTCAGAGATTAGATTAGGACACAGTGGAGGAAGAACTCCCCTTTAACGGGAAGAACTCCCTTTAACGAGGGGAACTCCCCTTTAACGGGAAGAAACCTGGAACAGAACCAGACTCCAAGTTAGTAACAGACATTAAAGACACAGGAGAAAGACAGAGGAGCCCAGTGCATCATGGGAATCCCCCGGCAGTCTGAGCCTATAGCAGCATAACTAGGGGCTGGTCCAAGGCCTGATCCAGCCCTGAACTATAGGCTTCATCACTAAGGAAGGTTTTTAGTCTACTCTTAAATGTAGAAAGGGTGTCTGCCCCCCGAACCCAGACTGGAAGGAGGTTCTGATAGCTGAAAGCTCTGGCTCCATCACTACTTTAGAGGACTTAGGAACCACCAGTAGGCCTGCATTCTGGGAGCACAGTGGTCTAGTGGGGTAGTACAGTACTATGAGCTCTTTAAGATATGATCGAGGATGACCATTATTATTGTTTGTTGCTAGGTTACGTATCGGCCTTTTGCTTATTGTTTGTTTGTTGTTTATTGTTTGTTGCTAGGTTACGGTATTGGCCTGCCTCAGAACTCCCCTCTGACCTCCAACATCTCTGAGTTCATCAGCAGATATAAATCTGATGGCTACATGGATCTGCTTCACGACAAGTGGTACAAAGTGGTTCCCTGCGGGAACCGCGTGTTCGCCGTCACCGAGGTCTGTCTGTCCAGACACACACATAGAACACAAACACGTAAACCCATGGAACGCAAACATGTAAACACGTAGACCACAAACATGTAAACACATGGAACGCAAACATGTGAACACGTAGACCACAAACATGTAAACACATAGAACACGAACACGTAGAACATATAAACACGTAGAACACAAACACGTAAACACGTAGAATGTTCTGTCTGTCTTTGTAACTCCACTTGTATCAGTGACACAGCTACCGTCATGATACAGATATGACTAATACAAACATCTGAGACTCATTTTCATGAGTGAGAGACTGAAATAACAGGACTAATATTAGTAAAAAGTGTCAGTGGCTGACGATCCGCAGCAGGAGAACCAGGACCAGGATCCACAGGAACCAGAGAACCACAGCAGGAGAACCAGGACCAGGATCCACAGGAACCAGAGAACCACAGCAGGAGAACCAGGACCAGGATCCACAGGAACCAGAGAGATGAGAAAAGCACAGAAAGGCTCCGGGGAAGATACCAAGTTAGTAACAGACATTAAAGAGACATGAAGCATCAGGATGGAGAGGAAGAGGAGGAGAGAGGAGCCCAGTGCATCATGGGAGTCCCCCGGCAGTCTGAGCCTATAGCAGCATAACTAGGGGCTGGTCCAAGGCCTGATCCAGCCCTGAACTATAGGCTTCATCACTAAGGAAGGTTTTTAGTCCACTCTGAAATGTAGAGAGGGTGTCTGCCCCCCGAACCCAGACTGGAAGGAGGTTCCACAGGAGAGGAGCCTGATAGCTGAAAGCTCTGGCTCCATCACTACTTTAGAGGACTTTAGGAACCACCAGTAGACCTGCAGTCTGGGAGCACAGTGCTCTAGTGGGGTAGTACGGTACTATGAGCTCTTAGATAGAAGATAGAAGATATGATGGAGCCTGATGGTTGAAAGCTCTGGCTCCATATCATATCCAATAAGGATGTGTTAATTAGTGGTGTCCTCTCCGTATGTAACACGCATGTTCAGGTGATTACGTCTCTTCTTCTGTCTCAGACTCTACAGATGGGCATCAGTCACTTCTCAGGACTCTTCGTGTTGTTGTGTGTCGGAGTGGGCGGGGCTTTACTCACCCTGGCAGGTGAACACGGGTTCTACCAGCTCATCCTGCCCCACATCCGCCGCCGGCAGAACCTCAAGTACTGGCTGCACACGTCACAGGTGAGATACAGAGAGTGTGTGTGTGTATGTGTGTGTGTGTGTCCTTGTATTATACATCTCTTAATGGGTCCAGAGAACAGGAGAACCCCCCAGATTGGGGCCCTCAGTGTTCTGTGGGGCCCGAAGTGTCTCTGAACTCTGTTGTTGTTACCAAACTCTTTAATTAGAGAGAGACCCAACGATTCAGGAATTCAACATTAAGGATTCAAGAATCCTCACAGAGCAGCATCAGATATTATATTGAGCAACAGTGGAGGAAGAACTCCCCTTTAACGGGAAGAAACCTCGAACAGACCCAGGATCAATGTGGGCGGCTTCTGTAGGGGTCCATGTTGGGTGGAGGTTGGACAGAGAGAGAGAGAGAGAGAGAGAGAGAGAGGGAGGGAGGGAGAGAGAGAGAGAGAGACATAGAGAGAGAGAGAGAGAGAGACAGAGACAGAGAGAGAGACAACACAAACAGCAACCAACATACTAACAGTGACTATAGCACTAACAATAGGAGTGTGACTAAAAGATTAGCAATATGATATTATTGAAAAACATGACAAGTGGCTGACGATCCGCAGCAGTGATTCATGAAGCAGAGAACCACACCAGCAGGACCAGGACCAGGATCCACAGGAACCAGAGAGATGAGAAAGCACAGAAAGGCTCCGGGGAAGATACCAAGTTAGAGGCAGACATTTGGCTGACATGAGACATAATGATGGAGAGGAAGAGGAGGATAGAGAATAGAGGAGCTCAGTGCACCATAGGAGTCCCCCGGCAGTCTGAGCCTATAGCAGCATAACTAGGGGCTGGTCTAAGGCATCTAATATATGCCTTGTCAAAAAGGAAGGTTTTTAGTCTACTCTTAAATGTAGAGAGGGTGGCTGCCCCCCGAACCCAAACTGGAAGGAGGTTCCACAGGAGAGGAGCCTGATAGCTGAAAGCTCTGCCTCCTGCACTACTTTTGGAGACTTTGGGAACCACCAGTAGGCCTGCAGTCTGGGAGCACAGTGCTCTAGTGGGGTAGTACGGTACTATGAGCTCTTTAAAATATGATGGGGCCTGAACATTAAGAGCCTTGTAGGTGAGGAGAAGGATTTTAAACTCTGTTCTAGATTTTACTGGAAGCCAGTGAAGAGAAGCCAGTACAGGAGAAATGTGGTCTCTTCTTTTAGTTCTGGTCAGAACAGGAGCAGCAGCGTTCTGGACCAGCTGGAGAGTCTTTAACGACTTATTGGGGCAGCCTGATAATAATGAGTTACAATAGTCCAACCTAGAAGTGACAAATGCGTGTACTAATTTTTCTGCATCATCAGTGGATATGATGAGCCTGATTTTGGCAATATTACGTAGATGGAAAAAGGCAGTTCTAGAAATCTGTTTAATGTGGGAGTTAAAGGACAAATCCTGATCAAACAAGACTCCCAGATTCCTCACAGTGGAGCTGGAGGCCAGAGTGATGCCATCCAGAGAAGTTATGTTGTTAGAAAAGGTGTCTCTGAGGTGTCTGGGGCCAAGCAAAATAACTTCAGTTTTATCTGAGTTTAGCAGCAGAAAGTTGCTGCTCATCCAGGACTTTATGTCCTTAAGGCAGATTTGAAGTTTAGCCAACTGATTGGATTCATCAGGCTTTATTGATAAATATAATTGTGTATCATCTGCATAACAGTGGAAATTAATGGAGTGCTTCCTGATAATATTACCCAGAGGAAGCATATATAAGGTAAATAGTATTGGTCCAAGCACTGAACCTTGTGGAACTCCATGTCTAACCTTAGTGTGGACAGAGGACTCATTGTTAATATCTACAAACTGAAATCAATCTAGTAAATAGGACTTAAAGCAGCTTAATGCAGTTCCTTTCATACCAATGAACTGTTCCAGTCTTGGTAACAGGATGTGATGGTCAATGGTGTCGAAAGCAGCACTCAGGTCTAACAAGACCAGGACAGAGAGAAGTCCTCTGTCTGATGCACTCAGATCTAACCAGACCAGGACAGAGAGAAGTCCTCTGTCTGATGCACCCAGGTCTAACAAGACCAGGACAGAGAGAAGTCCTCTGTCTGATGCCATAAGGAAGTCGTTTATAACCTTCACCAGTGTCTCTGTGCTGTGGTTCGCTCTAAAACCTGACTGAAAATCCTCAAATAGACTATTAGAGTTTAAAAAATTACACAGCTGATTAGCTACGACTTTCTCCAGGATCTTGGAGAGAAAGAGAAGGTTGGATGAAGGTCTATAGTTGGCTGATACACCTGAATCCAGAGTGGGCTTTTTCAGGAGAGGTTTAATTACTGCTGCTTTGAAGGACTGTGGTACATAGCCTGTTAGTAAAGACTGATTGATCAGATCCAGTAAGGACGTGTTAATTAGGGGCAGGACCTCCTTAAGTAGTCCAGTAGGAATGGGGTCTAGGAGACATGTTGACGGTCTGGATGAGGAGATTATTGAGGCCAATTCAGAAAGATCAATTGGAGAAAAACAGTCCAAGTACACATCAGGTGTAACAGCTGTTTCCATGATTCCTAAGTTTGAAGTAGAATCAGACCCTGTTGAGGGCAGGAGGTGCTGAATTTAGTCTCTAATAGTTAGAATTTTATCATTAAAGAAGCTCATGAAGTCGTTACTGCTGAGCTCTAAGGGATCACAAGGATCAATAGAGTTCTGGCTCCTTGTCAGCCTAGCTATTGTGCTAAAAAGAAATCTAGTTTTGCTTTTATTTTCTTCTATTAATGAGGAGTAGTAGGCGGCTCTGGCATTACAGAGGGCCTTTTTATAGGTTTTAAGACCATCTTGCCAGATTAAACGGGATTCTTCCACTTTGGTGGCCCGCCATGTCCTTTCTAGCTTTTGTGAGTGTTGCTTAAGCTCACGTGTCTGGGAGTTATACCAGGGAGCTTGTCTCTTTTCTTTAATTCTCTTCTTTTTTTAGAGGGGCAATAGAGTCTAGTGTCATTCGCAGTGAACCTGCAGCACTATCGACCAGATAATCAATTTGGGAGGGGCTGAGATTAACATGGGGGTCATCCACAGCACAGGGACACACTGGCTGAAATACTGAAGGAATCACCTCCTTAAATTTGGCAACAGCACTATCAGATAAGGATCTAGTGAGGACCTCTCTGTCATATAGAACATAGTCCAGTAGGAAGAAATCAAATGTTATCAGGTTATGGTCTGATAAAATAGAGTTATGTGGGAAGACTGTTAACTGTTCAATTTCAACACCATCAGCCAGAACAAGGTCAAGAGTGTGGTTGAAACAGTGAGTTGGTTCATTTACACTCTGGGAGAAGCCAATTGAGTCCAGTAGTGAGACAAAAGCAGTGCTGAGACTATCATTTTCATTGTCCACATGAATATTAAAATCACCTACTATAATCACTTTGTCCACACTGAGGACTAAGTCTGATAAAAACTCTGAAAACTCAGTTAAGAATTCAGAGTCTGGGCCAGGAGGGCGGTACACTGTGACAACCAACACTGGTTTTAGTGTTTTCCAGGTTGGGTGTGAAAAACTAAGAGTTTGGTGAAGATTCAGGTCAGACTGAGGTCTGTGTTTTTAGTCCCAATGAGTCCGTGGGAGGTCCCACAGACTCACTGTGAGGCAGTGAAAGACTGAAGAGGCTGAGATGTAGAGGAGGTTCTGAAGGGTTCTAAGGAGGTCCAAAGGACGTGTTGAGGTGTTTACTGTCTGAGCTTTTCCAGCTCACAATGATGAACTCTGTTAACACACATCAGAACCGACAGCCGGTCGACTGCATAGAGATAGATTTAAATAGAACTCAGTCAGACCTGCTGTAGACTGACTTTTACCTGCTGCATCAAACTGCTGACGTCAGACAGACTCAGACAGCCTGTCACAGTGCATTATGGGTAAAATAAGACTCTTCACAGAGGACTTTAAGAACCACCAGTAGGCCTGCATTCTGGGAGTAGTACGGTACTATGAGCTCTTTAAGATATGATGGAGCCTGATGGTTGAAAGCTCTGGCTCCATTACTGCTTGATGACAATCTGGTTCTGATGGTTTGTGTTCGACAGAAAATCCACCGGGCCCTGAACATGACGTACGAAGACGTGAAGCGGCAGCGAGCTGAGAAAGAAAAAAGGTTGGTGTGTTGTCATCATCGCTCAGGTCACAGGAGGATTCTGGGGGAATTTACAGTTTGCTGACACGTGAAAAACACGTTAATTAGAAACAGATTAATGCTGTGAGGCTGCTAAAGACACAATGAAAACTCAAAGGTCCACTTAATAGCTGGTTCTGCAGCTTTTGACTGTTGTGTCTCTGTTTGTGTTCAGCTGTAACCTGCAGAAGTCTCAGCCCCCCCCTGGCCCTCCTGCCACGCCGGCGCCTGGAGCCTCGGCCAAGTGGAACAACGAGACCAGTAAGGATGCCTCCGCCACTGCCGCCACTAAAGACGCCCGAGACTTCAAACGAGTCCAATTCAACCTAGAGACCCTGAACACCCGCCGCCTGCTCGCTCGCATCACTGCCTCTGACAGCAAGGGAGGCGGGGCCAAATACGAGGAGAGGGCGGGGCCAAACAGCAGACCGTGTGAGAACGGAGGACCGGCACCGTCGCTCACCAGCCTGGTGCTCTCTCTCCCTTCATCATCATCCTCCCGCCTGACTTCCACTACCCCTCCCCCAGCAGCTGTAGCCCCTCCAACCAACGCCACGACCCCTCCCCCCACCGCCGTGGCCCCGCCCCAGCCCGGAGAGCTGCAGGAGCTGCAGGAACAGATCGACCAGATGAGGGAGAAGCTGAGGACGGCTCTGGCCAGGAGGGCCGAGATCCAGACCAGTCTGGCTAAACCTGTTGCTACGGTGACAAACCCATCTCCAGTTACCACAACAACGATGACAACAGGAGCCCCGCCCAGCACCCTGCCCACTGTCGCCCCGGTAACGATCCTCCCAGCCAACACAAAGTGCGTGACGACCATGACGGACCCACCTCACAAAGTCCTGTCCAAAGTCCGGCCCCTCCACAGCAGACTTGCCAATCAGAGGAGGTGATGCCCTCCGTACAGATCACATGACCCTATGCACATGGCGGCCATTTTAAACCACTGAGGGGGAAACTATTATTAACTAGTATTCATGAATTATTTCCAGCTGAGCAGAGAGGCAGTCGGATCCTTTAGATTCGTACTGACGTCTGAAATCTGAAACTCCATGACGTCTATTTATTCATGTTTTTTAATCTAATTTTTATGGTACCGGCTCTGTTGGTGTGTTCGGTGTCTCCAACTGCTGCTACTGTGTTACTGAGATCACAGAGAAAAAAATATGTTTACCAGGTTTTACCACAGCAGAGCGAAATTAATGGATAAAGTAGAAAGAATAAAGGGAATTTTAATGATCACATACAACACAGAGAAAAATAGAAAACCCATTATTTTAATTATTGTTACTTCTTATTATTCAAATTTAAAGTCGGGTTCATTAATTAATGAGAAAATTAACGTTAACTTAAAGTTATACTAGTGTGTGTAATTTTGAGAATCTGCACAGTTTAATGGGAGTAAAATCATGTACCCTCTAGTTTACACCTTCTTTAAAATAAAGGTGTAAATAACCATAAACTTTTGAAGTATCAGCATTCGATAGGACACCATTAATGAGCATTAATTTACACATTTTTTACCTTTCTGACATCAGAAACATTGATTCATAATAAAACTTCCTTTTAAAGCTATCCCTAAAGAATCCAGCAACATATTTTATACTTGATAAGTAAACTAATAACTTTGCGTTAAAAACATCTGGTTCATCCTGTTGCTGCTCATTAAATGATGTTTCAGTTTCTGTGAAAAGTTTCTCCTCTTTTTAAATATAAGTTCTGATTCCTCCTCGGCGGTTTAAAATGGCTGCTGTGACGGTAAAGCGTGGACGTCCAACTCTGATCCACATGAACATCAGAGAACCAACAGGAGCCTCAGAGGAGGAGAAAACCTACAGGAAGTGAATGCACCACCAGACAGCAGGTTTGTGTGCGTCCGACAGAAAAACACAAACATCGAACTGACCTTCATCTTCCAGCGAAGGTGCAGCTTCGGGTGGTCAGAGTGGATAAAAATGTTTTTAGTCAATTAAACGTACCGAACTTTGCCCTCAGTTTAAACATTTCAGGTCTTTTTAAGGATTTTCCCTTAACTGTCCGTTCCATTAAACATTTAATCAATAATGACGTCTTTGTGGTGTTGGAACAGGCTTTGAACTGATTATTGATAATATCAATGAATAAATGAACGGATTATTACAGATAAAAGTATTTTGATGATTGTTTGCACAGTCAAAGTAAAAAACTTCACTAAATATGATGCATCCGTTCATCTTAAGGTATCAATTAAGGGATGGATTTACCTTTACATTCCATTTATTAAATATCAATGCTAATGCTAATGATTCATTAATACATTCTAGCAATAAATCATTCATTAGTAAATCCACTATAATCCTACACACCTGAGTTTAGTTTTTGCCAAGCAGGTAATCCATTAAAGACGGCAACACATTATGATCATCCTTAATCCCCTAAAAATCCTTAAATACCTCATTCATATTAATAATGATGAAATTAGGATTTGGACATGACCACGACCAAAATGGCAGCTTAGCGAGGGTGCTCCGCTTAACTCCCAAAATATAGTACTAACCTTTAAAATTCAACATCGGCGGTGGGATGTCTAATCCCCAAGCAACCAAACGGTGTGACATTTTTACTTGGATGCACAAGACAACCTCCAAAACAACTTTACAGAGTCCGCCAAGTGACCATGAGACTAGCCAAATGGCTAACACAGCTGCAATATTAAGTGAGCTGAAGGCGCTTCGGTCAGACTTTGGAAGTAAGTTAGACAACATCGACACTCCTCTGACCGGCATGGCCCAGACATTGACTACATTGGAATGCACAGTTAGAGAAGTGAAACGGGACGTCTCCTCCAACGCAACACGCATCAAAGAGGCCAAACGCCGCATACATGAAGCTGAAGAAGCACTCGGAAAAACTCAGGCCACACTCAACTCTGCCTCCAAACGCATCGCCTATCGTGAAAACAAGACCAACGACCTGGAGAACGGGCAGAAAGAATCTACGGCTGTTCAGCATACGAGAGGGAGCTGAGGGCCTAAAGTCACTCTTCGACTTCATTAACAACATGCTACCACAATGGCTGGGACACCCCCCGACATCTTTCACATTGGAGCGGGGCGTCCAGGAAGCCCAACCAAAACAGAGCGGTTCTCATTCGATTCTTCAAGTTTCAGGAGAAAGAGTTTGTCTGTCGGGAATCAAGGCGACATGACATCAGACCGTCTGGATCTGCCGTGAATTCAACTCTGTCACGAAGTGAACATCTTCAGTGAACACCGATGAAGAAATAACTGATCTACTGCAGCCTGCAGGTCACCAAAATGTTCAACACAATCTAAAAATCAGTTATAAGTGGGCCGTTCTTTGTTTACATGCTCAGTAGTGTTCACTTTACAGATGAAGGCGAGTGTTGGAGTGTTTGGGTTAGACTGTAGAATACTAGAGACCACTATGCACCATGCCTCATTTAAGGGGGGGTAAGAACTCTCATACATAGATCTATACCGGAGATTTATCAGCATATCTAGAGATATTTTAACACAAAAAATTAACCTCATAAACGTATACGGCTCTAATGAGGGCAATCCATCCTTTTTGGAAAAACTATTTCTTACTGTATCTATCTTGGAGGGACTTTAACTGTACCCTCGACCCGGGACTGGACAGGTCAACCCAAGCAGATACAACACATATGTGAACCAGGAAAACACTGATAAATGACATGAAAGAGAATACTCTTGCTATTCAAGCTCATACAAAACCCATTCATGCATCGATTACTTTTTAATTTAAAGTCAAAATCCCAAAGTTAAAAAATGTTGTAATCAGCGATCATGCAACAGCATCTATGGAGATTAATTTGGGTAGGATTAAGCATTTTTCAAGATGGAGATTACAAATTCAATTTTTAAAAGACCCTACCTTCGTTAGACTTGTAGAAAAATTTATTGATAAATATTTTGAGCTAAATACAGATGAAACTACGGCGGGCATCGGATGGGAAGCATTTAAAGCCTATAGAAGGGGAAAAATGGTTAGCTATACAAGTTCCAAAACCAAACAGCTTAACTAGGAGTTGCAAACATTAGAAAATCTAATTAAAAGAGCTGAGACCAAAATATACAATGATTACGATCCTGTTAAATTGCATAATCTATCAATCATGAAAGCCAAATACGATAAATTGTCCTCATATAGAGTAGCTAGGAGCTTAATATGGACCAAACAGGCATATTATGACCATTATTAGCCTGGAGAGTGAAGAAAATATGAGCAGAAAGAGCAATTAATAGTATAAAGTCAACAACTGGTAACTTGACTACAGAACCACAGGAGATAAACAATAGTTTCTGCAACTTCTGTGAGATGCTGTATAAGTCAGAATATACAGAAAAAGGAGAAGAATTAACTATGTTCCTAAACCAATTACAATTCCAGACAATATGAGAGGAAGAGAAAAATGCGTTGGATAGCCCATTAACAATAACAGAACTTCACTAGTGGTGAAGCTCCAGGTCCTGATGGAACCTCTTCTCGATATGTTCAGAGAATCTTTTATCAAAGGAACCCTTCCAGATTCACTAAGATTAGCTCTAATAACCCTTATACTGAAACCAAACAAACCCCCGACTGAATGCCCATCCTACAGACCTATTAGCTTAATGGGATGTGACACAAAAATACTCTGTGAAGCACTTTCAAAAAGACTAGAAGAGTATCTCCCTCAGCTGATCAATGATGACCAGCAAGGCTTCATACAAAAAAGACAGATATCACAACATTAGAAGAGTCCTGAATACACTCCACGAGAAGCTTAATGCAGCGGACAGAACAATGTCATCAGTAGATGCTTCCCAAGCGTTCGACAGAATAGAATGTGGCTCTCTCTTTAAAGTACTCCCGAGACATGGACTAGGTGAAATGGATTCAAGTGTTCTACACAAATCCAAATGTTGAGATCCTGTGTTGTACTGTATTGTAGCCTGTATTCGATATTGTAATAATACAATATCGAAGCTCTTTAATTTACAAAGATCTACCCGACAAGGTTGTCCCTTATCGCCGTTGTTCAAACCTCTAGCTGTGGCTGTACGGGCTCATACAGAAATATCAGGCATTACCACAGCATCTCACTATTCGCGGATGATATTATACTTTTCCTGACAAATCTAAAAAATAGTATTCCCAATTTAATTAGATTAATTGAACATTTCAGGGAATTTTCTAGATATAAAATTAACAACACAAAATCAGTGCTAACGTTTCTTAATAAAGAAGAAAGACACAACCCCAAAGTAAATACTCCATTTATGACAACCACTGAAGGTTTCAAATATCTTGGCGTTAAAGTTACTCCTGAACTAAACAACATACTCTCAGCAAACTATGACCCACTGATAGAAAGAACAACTGAAATACTGGATTGATGGTCTACGTTGCCCATGTCAATGATCGAACGAATACATTTAATAAAAATGACAGTTTTACCACAATACTTATACTACTTTCAAACACTTCCTTTGCCACTACCAATAACATTTTATGATAAACTTAACAAATTATTTTGCCAATTCATTTGGAACGGTAGGAGAGCCAGACTCCGTCTTAAACTCACCTTACTTACTTACCTTACGAGAGGGGAGGGCTTCAACTCCCTAACTTCAGGTGGTACTATATGGCTGCGCAACTAGCCTCGGCGTCAAACTATTTCTGTCCAACAAAGCCTCCTGCCTGGGTAAGAAGCCACCTCAGGGTTACCATTACATTTGTATCTGTACTCTTCAGACATTGGGGCATTAAGGAAACACACTACAAACCCTTTTCTTAGAAATACCATCCTGGTATGGCATTCTGCATGCAAGCATATGAACTACATGCCAACAATTTCTCAATTTACTCCTATTTGGGGCAATGAACAGTTTACCCCTGGTAATAAGGATGGGGGTTTAGATTATGGGATAAGAAAGGGGTGCAGAAAATAATGGACCTTTACCAAGATGGGGTTTTGCTTCCTTTTGACGCATTATGTCAGAGATATCAACTTCCCAAAAAAACATTTTTTCAAGTATCTGCAGTTAAAAAGCTACATGCTATCAAAAATAAACAGATAATGTGTCCACCACCCTTATCAAAACTGGAGGAAATAACAATTGCAGACATAGGAGGTGAAGGCTATGTTTCTAAATCTTCTAATTTATTTGTTGCACATAGCACTGAAACAACTGTAGAATAGCTAAATACAGGAGGACATTAATGAGGAAGACTGAAGCTTGTTTAAAGGCTCAGAATACAAGGTTTACACTACTACAGTATAAATGGTTGATGAGAGTGTACATAAGTCCTGTCATGCTCCATCATATGTCAGCTAATATCCCAGATACCTCTTCTAAATGTTTCAATGAGAAAGGCACCTTATTTCATTGTTTATGGAAATGTAAGCAAATCAAACATTTCTGGAAAGATGTCTTAAAATGTCTGTCAGAAATGATTCAAATTAATGTACCCCTAAGTGCTCAACTATGCATACTAGGAATATACCCAAAGGACTTCCATATGCATCAAACCAGATACAAATATTGGACTGTGGACTCCAGGTCAGGACGACTGACATATATGACCAAGGGTAAAGAGAAAGACTTCAACCATACATGGCCATGATGACAGAGGGGAACATATATATGCATACATGTATTTCATTTGCTCCCTTTTTATATTGGAATTATTATTATCATTTACTTGCTTAATTTTTAATCATATATTTTTTACATATTGATTTATTTTTAGCTTATATCATTTTTGTTATTTTAAGAAATATTTGATATACATCATGATCCATGATGGTGCAATGTGTGGCTGTTTATATGGATGTATTGTGTTATAAGAAATTACAAAAACCTGATAATAAAGATATTTTGAAAAAGAATAATGATTTATTTGAGGGGATCAATTCATATGTTCAGGTATTTTATATATTTGTGTTTTAAACCCCCTTACAACAAACCCAAGATGGTGGCGTGGTGGCGGCTCGTCTGTTGGTTAAAAGGTCAGAGGTCAGCTGTCTTTACTGTGCAGACCAACAACACCCCAACTGTCACATGTTAGCATTAACTTGCAAGTTAAGCTCATTAGCCAGACTCGCCAACTAACTGATGCTTTCTCGCTGACCTTCAGGGAGGTCTTCCAGGAGGAAACGTAAACCCTTAGGCGGCTCCTCGGACCGGAGGTGACAGCGACAAGGAAGAGACCGCAAACGTTAGCAGCTCCATCGAGTCAGCGCTGTTAGCCGAGCCACAGGTCGACCATGTGCCCCGTCTACAGTACGATGGGGCGTTCAGGGTGGTATGTGTTTATCACACGGCTTTGTTGAATACTCGATTCTGATTGATCAGTTACACCGTTCTACAATCTGTTATTTCTATATGTTGGACCGTTGCCATGGATGCAGCTCTGATAGCAGAAGCAATAAAATAGTTTTTATGTCAGTGTCTTGTGTCAAACTGTTGGTTCCTTTAGCATGAAGCCAAGCAATAAGCAGGAGAACGGACGGCGAGCAGCATCATTGTTGTATATGAACCCCGACAGATGATTCAGGACGCTTCGTTTTCAGTATAGACGCCGCTCGCTGTACGTTAGTTATTACTGTTCGTCTGTCACATCAGTTACAGATAGTAAAATATTTTTCTTAGCAGTTCAGTCATCACCTGGTTTCACAATCAGAATCATTTTATTTTTCCTCCTCGACTCAGCGGTCACTTTTAATCTGTTCTTTGGAGCCAGTGACTGTTAGTCCATAACCATAGCAACAGGACTGGCGTGTCAGCTGTCAATGCCGCCAGGCGTCAGTTGTGAAGATTCATTACAAGGCTGGATGTTAGCCTAGCTTAGCCCAAGGACAGAAAGCATAAAAATGTTTTAGCCTAGCTTAGCCCAAAGACAGGAAGCAGAAAAATGTTTTAGCCTAGCTTAGCCCAAAGACAGGAAGCAGAAAAATGTTTTAGCCTAGCTTAGCACAAAGACATTAAGCAGGAGAAATTTTTAGCCTAGTTTAGCACAAAGACAGGAAGCAGGAGAAACTGTTTAGCTTACCACGAAACCTGGAAATGGGGGAAACTGTTAGCCAGTGTAGCCACAAAACAGCTAGCACAGTTCATTATTAATTAATTAATTAATTATTAGTTGTTTATAACTACATGTTTGATATTCTGGTAGCTGCAAATAATTTGCGTTTTAAATTTGCTACCACAATACAAACCTGCTACAGGCAGCTAGTGTATCAGACATTATGCTAGCTGTGTCTAGCTAACCGGTGATATGCCATTTTGGATTTGGTCAAATACTCTTAAAACACTCTACATGACAAGAGATCCATCCCATAAGTTCAACCTGAAGGCCTTAAAAGGGGTCTCCTGTTGCTGTTTGATACATTTTAAAGTTTAAACCTAAAAAAAATATTATTTTTGCAAATTATCAATTAAACCGTCCTAATAACCTGCATTAGAGGCTTTGTGCTAAGCTAGGCTAACAGATTTTCCTGCTTCCTGTCTTTGTGCTAAGCTAGGCTAACCACAGTCTCAGTTTCAATCCATTTCTTCCTCACCTGTGTTTCCGACAGGCGTTCACTGACCCGTCTGTTTCCAGTGATGAGCTATGAGGCGTTCACCGCCAGTTCAGTAACAAGCTCGTGTCCTGTCTACTTTTTTTTTTAATTAAAACGGAAATAACCTTGTTACCAAAATAAGAGTCTTGTTCTTCTCATTCCACTTAAAAACACACTCACGTTGAAAATACTGTCACCCGATTTCAGTTCAAATGTTAAATTCAATCCCAGGATTCAGTGACATTAAACATCACACTAAAAAGAATTTATTTCATGTTTTCACAC
Source organism: Pempheris klunzingeri (assembly GCF_042242105.1). Classification (NCBI taxonomy): domain Eukaryota; kingdom Metazoa; phylum Chordata; class Actinopteri; order Acropomatiformes; family Pempheridae; genus Pempheris; species Pempheris klunzingeri. The sequence goes on along the minus strand of NC_092017.1, from coordinate 29,324,693 downwards.
ATGAACAAGGGATTAATGAAGAATAACCTTCTTTAGTTTTTAATTTAATTCTTTTCTTAAAATAACCATAATCATAAAAATATGATATTCAGCACCATTCAAAGAGCATCACATGCTTGAAGCAGAACTTCAGGATGCAGGAGAACCACCTGGTGTATGAACATAATGACCTGTGACATCAGACTGTCTCCACAGCCTCACCTGGGCAGCAGAGTTTGGCTACGCCCCCCCACCCCCCCACCCACTTTGAATCCTCCTGCAGCTGCTTCTGTTTCACTTCATGACTGTGATTCAACCTTCAGGTGAAGCTGATGACCATCAGCACCTGATTGGTTCATCACACACCTGAATATGATCCTCTAGAATCCCTGAAGGACTGATGCTGTTCTGAAGGCAAAGGAGGAAACACCAAATACTGGTTTGGTTCAGACTTTTCTTCTGTTTCCTCACTTTGCATTTTGTAAATCAATAAAAATAAACAATTAAATTCTATATTTTTGAAAGCATTCTGACTTTACAGCATTTCTTCGCACCTGCCTAAAACTTTCGCACAGTGCTGTATACCAGAGGTGTGGACTCGAGTCACATGACTTGGACTCGAGTCAGACTCGAGTCATGAATTTGATGACTTTAGACTCGACTTGACAAAATGTAAAGAGACTTGCAACTTGACTTGGACTTTAACATCAGTAACTCGTGACTTCACTTGGACTTGACCCTTTTGACTTGAAAAGACTTGCTACTTTCCCCAAACCCAAAGATTAAAAAGTATGCTGACATGGACCGCTATATATCTATATCTGTGTGTGTGTGTGTGTGTGTGTGTGTGTGTGTGTGTGTGTGTACCTGAGCAAGCGCGCTGTCGGAACGACATCCAATCAAATTAGATCCACATTGTTTTGATCCAACAGCATCCAACCAATCAAATTACAGGACAACCAATGAAGCGGATAAAGCAGCGCGCCAGTTGGCAAAAATGATACCAAAGATAGTTTCGTTTGGGTATAAAAACTACGAGGTGGTCAACAAAAAACGAATCGCAGTATGTAAAACATGCGGGTCGAAGATTACGGACGGAGACGCAACAACTTCCAACTTTGTTCGACATTTGAAGCTGCACAAAGAACGGTAAGTTAAGCTAACACTAGCTTATAGGCTAACTAATTTAACTGCTAGCTGCAACTCACTGATAGCGTCACTTTGCAAACACGGTATATGCATCCACAGCGGGTTCATTCCCTTGCTCATACTTATATTGTAAGAGGATGGTTTGTGATTTTTGAAGCGGGATTGTATGAGGTGCTTAGTCAGTGTACCACAGTAACGCTAGTGGAAACGCGGCATAATTGCCAATCCTCTAGCGCTACTCGGCTCGACTTGACTAGGTTCAGACTGCTGTCAGCAGCAAAACGTAAGCAAACCTAATCAAATCAAGTTTAGTTTAAATGTACTTCATATTAAGTTAAATAGTGAAAATATTAATATGGCGTACAATGAAAATGAAGTTGATTTTGTTAATGCAATGTTACAACACACACACTCATACAGTATACAATTAATATTAACACGAAAATTAATATTGATACAATGTTAAGATTGATATATAGTAAAGAGTAGTTTCAAATACAATTCATGTGTGGCTATAAGAGATTTTCTGACATCTGTTTCATATGCTTACCTGTTACAGATTTGAAGAATACCAGAAGACCAAAGGCATCATAAATGAACCACAACAGCCTTCAGTCTCACAATTCCTGGACAGTCGTGTAGGGCATTACAGCATGAGTCATCCACAGCAGAAAGCTATCACCAATGCAATACTGTCCGACTTGATTATTGATTGCAACTTCCCCCTGTCTATTGTGGAAAACAAGAGTTTTCGGCACTTTCTGACAGTACTTGACAGTAAGTACAGCCCAGTGTGTTGCAGAACATTGACATGAAAAACAGAGAGCCTCGCTGAGGAGCGACATTCAAAATTAAAAACTCAATTGAGCAACACTGACCATGTTTCAGTCACTGTGGACATTTGGTCTGACCGAAAGATGAGGGGATTCCTTGGTGTCACTGTCCACTGGATAGAGAAAGAGGCAGAGAGGATACAGCCAAGGACTAATCTCTTGGCCTGCAACCGCTTCAAAGGCTCGCACACAGCTGAACGAATCTGTGACCAATTTGAGTCAATATGTGATGAATACAGCATCATAGATAAATTGGACTACATTATTAGTGACAATGCTGCTAACGTGCGAAAGGCTTTCACTGTGTGCTTCCCCAGTGAACAAGAGGATGATGATGACGGAGATCATCTTGATGACCCTGAGCTCTGGTGTGACTTAACCCTGGAAGATCAGCAAATGATAGATGCTGCTATGGCAAAGAAACAGCGCCTGCAGTGTTTTGCGCACACTCTTCAGCTGGTGGTGGAAGATGGTTTGAAAGAAACAAAAGTGGTATGTCCTTCTCTTTCCAAGTTATCCAAACTTAGCTCACTGCTGCACACAAGCACAACATTCAAAGATGTGTTTGATAGTGAATTTGGGGAACAGAAAGGCATCCCTGCTGCAGTCAACACAAGATGGAACTCAAAACTGAGGCAAGTGAAGGCAGTTCTCCAGTGTGATCATCTAAAGCTCTGTGCTGTTCTAGAAACGGCTGGGGATAAGGAGTTGTCATTCACACCACCAGAGTGGAGTCTGTTGAAGGAGCTGGTGGACATCTTGAAGCCGTTTGGAGAAGCAACTGATTTGACACAGGGGGAGAAGGTCGTCACAATCAGTGCAGTTGTTCCATCCGTCTTATCCCTCAATCACCACCTTGAGAAGCTGAAGCCTCAAGTTTGTTTCCTAAGCGGCCTGGTCAGAAGTCTCCAGGCATCCCTGAAAAATAGATTTCTTGGGATCTTCATTAACGTGAAAATGGCCAGGACTGAAGATGGGATCACTGTCCCCTTTTCAGATCCAGTCTACCTCAAAGCAGCCACCTTGGATCCAGCCTTTTCTCTGCTGTGGGTGGAGCCCCATGTGCTGGTCAGTCGTGACATCAAGGCAGAGGTGGCACAATGTGTTAAAGGTAAATATTATTGACTTTAATGCAACTTTTTTCCTTATAATCTGATCTAATTGACTGCAACAATAATTACATTTTTCAGTTTAACACTATCACCAACATCAATGGTAATAAGGGCTCTTTTGTTTCTGCTGTTGTTACATGTTTTGTCAGAATTGATCCTGCAAGATGCTGCAGAGACTGAGCAACCTGTGCCTGTGGTTGATGAAGAAGAGCAAGAGGATCTTGGAGAAGGACAAGGGCTGTTTGCTGCATACCATAAGAGGCTGAAGAAGGATGCTGGGACCACTCCAGCACTCCAGCTAAGTCACTACCTTGACATAGCCGCAGGACAGAATGCCCTTTTGTTCTGGGCACTGAACATGAAGACTCTTCCTTCACTCTTCCGAGTGGCCATCAGAGTTTTGGCAGTGCCTGCCTCTAGTGCTCCCGTGGAGCGACTTTTCAGCCGTGGCAGTGTCATTCTACGTCCCCATCGTGCACAAATGACTGACAGACTTTTGGCCAATTTGATCTTTTGCAAATGCAATGCAGTATGGGGCCCTGACATAGAAAAGCAACCCTGTTCATTGTTATGTTCATGTATTTGCACCCTAACTCCCCTCTTCTCACTCACTCACTCACACACACTCACTCACACACACTCACACACACACACACACACACACACACACACACTCTCTCACACATTTTTTTTTTTTTAAGTGATGACATGTTTGGAAAAGGTTAAGGCTAGATTTAAGTTAAGTAAAGTAAAAGGGCCATTTTGCAATATGATGTGAGATCAATACAATACAGGACAGAAACTGCTGTGCAACTAGTTATAGTGCAGTATGCTATGGAAATACAATGTCAGCACTTTTTGTGCAAATTACATTTGCTTCTTTCAAATGTGTTTGAACAATGTTCTTGCTAAAAAAGGTTTGAATAAATACAGATGTTGTAGCATACATGATCTGTGTAAATATTATTTCTCTGTTGTTAAAAAGACTCGAAAGGACTTGAAACTCAAATGGTAGGACTTGGGACTTGACCTGAGACTTGTCGGTCTTGACTTGGGACTTGACTCAGGACTTGCCTGTCTTGACTCAGGACTTGACTTGGGACTCGAGGGCAAAGACTTACTTGTGACTTGCAAAACAATGACTTGGTCCCACCTCTGCTGTATACATAAATGAAGTTAATGATATGCAAGTTCAGCAGACTACTGAGCAGACCCCAAATACACCCACTCATCTGGATTAACGCGGTCCTGAGTGATGTGTTTAAGGACGCCATGTATGCATGTCCACATGGAGCAGCAGGGGGCCGAGGACGGAGCCCTGGAGAACACCTCTGCTGAGTCAGAGGGATTTCAGAGGATCAGCTGGAGGGAAAACATCCTTTGTTAGTTTGATGGGGGCATCAATGTGAACAGGAGCCTGTTTATCAGATACATAAATATGAGATATGAGACCTTCTGGTTCTTCATGAACTGAAACAGTCAGTTCCTCTGCAGATGATCGGCCAGCTGGTTGTACTTCATCCTCCTCAGGATCTCCACAACACCAGTTTCACTGGATCCAGGCTGGTTTCACACTGGTTTCACACTGGTTTCACTGGAGTCGGAGGTCAAACTAATAAAAACTGTATATTTATTATCTACACTGATGGTTTGCCATCAAATCATCATCCTCTGTGTATTCAAAGCAAATAAATTATCAAATAAAACTAGTCTCATCTGTATGAAATTCATTATTTGACTGAAATTTGACTTTCAGACCAACAGTTCTTCGCTGATTAATGTTGTTGAAGTTCTCTTATGTTCAGCTCAGAACCTCATTCTGATGAATACATGTGATTTATCTTCAGAGGCTCTTTGAATGGATGAAGTGTTTGTGATGATGTTACCTTCTGAACAGCGAGTGGAGGCGGCAGCTGCAACAAAACAAACACAGACGTCAGAGAGTCGCCGTGTTCACAGATACAATGGTCAAAAACTAATAGGAGCCCGGTGAGACTGACGCAGTTCATCACTTTCTACCATGAGGAGGTCAAACCAAACCGGTCAGGTGACACTGTGGACTGTGGTCCTAAAGGCATGTTTCAACCAAATGACAAGAGAACTTTTCCTGAGGGTGAATTATGTTCAAAGGCGCAAACAGATGTGAGAAGTTACAGAATCAAGGAGGGTCATGCAGAGTGACGCGAATGACGCAGATCAGACGAATTTGCGTGTCGGGCAACTTTCACGCCCCAGTTAGGATGAGCATTAGCCCCTGTTAGCACGAGCATTAGATTAGATTAGATTCAACTTTATTGTCATTACACCTGTACAGTACAAGGCAATGAAATGCAGTTTGGCATCTAACCAGAAGTGCAATTAGTAGCAAGTGCAAAGATATATGGAAAGTATGTACAGAATATACAGAGTGAGGATGTTTACAGATGCTATATACAGATTAGTGCTATGAACATGTGTGCTAGTAAACATAATATGGCCCCAGACACCTCAGAGACAGCTTTTCCACTACCATAACTGCTCTGGATGGCATTAATCTGGCCTCCAGCTCCACTGTGAGGAATCTGGGAGTCTTATTTGATCAGGATTTGTCCTTTAACTCCCACATTAAACAGATTTCTCGGAAGCCAAATGTCTGCCTCTAACTTGGTATCTTCCCCGGAGCGTTTCTGTGCTTTCTCATCTCTCAGGTTCCTGTGGATCCTGTGGATCCTGGTCCTGGCCCTGCTGATGTGGTTTTCTGGTTCCTGTGGATCCTGGTCCTGGCCCTGCTGATGTGGTTCTCTGGTTCCTGTGGGTCCTGGTCCCGGTCCCGCTGATGTGGTTCTCTGGTTCCTGTGGATCCTGGTCCTGGTCCTGCTGATGTGGTTCCCTGGTTCCTATGGATCCTGGTCCTGGCCCCGCTGATGTGGTTCTCCACCAGCCAATGGATGTGCGTCTGTCCAAGGCTCCAGCCTGTCCGTCCTTGGGAGCTGGATCTCTCCTTCACTGTGGTGCTCCCGGAGGTTTCTCTTTTCCCACTGGGTTTTTTTTTTCCTTCCCGAAGAAGGAGGGTCATAAAGGGCAGGTGATGCCTCGGACTGATCCACCGGACTGATCCATTGGCCTCATCGATTGCTGGACTCTTTATTAGATTGTTTGTTCGCTTACACTTGTTTATTTCAGTGAACTTTGTAAAGCACTGTGAGACACTCTGTTGTGATATTGGGCTATACAAATAAATTGAATTGAATTGAATTGAATTGAATTGAATTGAATTGAATATATGGTTATATGGATGAATGAATGAATATAGACATGATATACAGGTTGTATTAATATAATAGACTAGATTAAGGGTGGAATGCACATATGATACAGGTGTGTACAGGTTGAGGTGATTTAAATACTTATAAATAAATAAATACTTATTTACAGATGGGACAGTATGGTGATGTGTCGGGGCAGGGGGGTCAGCAGGGGGCAGAGTTCAGTAGGGAGACAGCTCTGGGGGAAAAGCTGTTCCTCAGTCTGGTGGTCCTGGTTCAGAGGCTCCTGAAGCGCCTGCAGGAGGGTAAGAGGACAAACAGTTTAGGGGCAGGGTGGGAGGAGTCCTTGAGGATGCTGCGAGCTCGACGCAGACAGCGTTTCCTCTGGATGTCCTCCATGGCTGGAAGAGGAGTCCTTATGATATGTTGGGCAGTTTTCACTACCCGCTGTAGCATCTTACGGTCTGCGGCAGAGCAGTTCCCATACCAGACAGTGACACAGCTGGTCAGGATGCTCTCAATCGCACAGCGGTAGAAGTTCACCAGTACGCTTGAGGACAGGTGGTGTCTCTTCGGTGTCCTCAGGAAGAAGAGGCATTGGTGAGCCTTCTTAACCAGGTTGGAGGTGTTAGTGGACCAGGAGAGGTTCTCAGAGATGTGGGTCCCCAGGAACTTGAAGCTGGAGACACGTTTCACAGCCACCCCGTTGATGTGAATGGGGTTGTGTGTGTTTCCGCTCTCCTTCCTGAAGTCACTGATGAGCTCCTTAGTCTTGCTGGTGTTAAGGAGCAGCTTATTGTCAGCACACCAAGCGGCCAGATGCTGTACCTCCTCCCTGTAGGCTGTCTCATCGTTGTTGCTGATGAGGCCGATCACCGTTGGATCCATGTGCAGGTCTGCAGTCGTGGGTGAAGAGGGAGTAGAGGAATGGGCTCAGCACACAGCCCTGTGGTACGCCTGTGTTGAGTGTGATGGTGGTTGAGCAGGTGTGTCCTGACCTAACATGCTGGGGTCTGTCTGTCAGAAAGTCCCTTATCCAGTAACAGAGGGGGGTGTTGATGCCCAGGTCTCCAAGTTTAGTGATTAACTTGGAGGGGGTGACGGTGTTAAATGCTGAGCTAAAGTCAATGAACAGCATCGGTGCATAAGTGCCCCAGTTAGCGCAAGCGCTAGCTGCTGCTAGCACAAGCACTAGCCCCAGTTAGGACGAGCATTAGCCCCTGTTAGCACGAGTATTAGCCCCAGTTAGCGCAAGCACTAGCCCCTGTTAGCACGGACATGAACCGGGCAACGGATGAACAAGGCATTGTCAGTTGGCTGAAAGAAGAGCAGCATGAGGTCGCGTATCGCACCGCTGGATGCCACCGGCATCACCAGACCAAAACATGAGAAGCCGCAGACATCGATGATCACATGACGATCTGTCACCTGACGAGGTGTGACGAACTCCACCTTGTCCCCGGTGAGCCACAGACAGGAAGTGCTGACCGCCATCTGCAAATCAGTAAACCTTTATTGGTCCAGAGGAGGCAGACGTGGACGGAAGCTGGACAGGAAACAGGGCCTGGGTCTGGGACCTGGGACCACAGTGCTGCCATCTGGGTCTGGCGGCGCCGCGGTCCCGGGTCGCAGACCACCTGAGTGTGGCTCAAAGAGGGTTCTCCTGCACCTCAGAGCTCTGTACCTGCGCCCTGAGGGTGGTGGGGCGAGATGTTCATTCAGAGGATGAGTGGAGTCCCGTTCTATTGAGTTTGCAATGCGTGTTATGGCTCTGTTATTGAGTTCAGTGAGATTGGGTGTGGGAAGACCTATTATTTTAGCAGCAGTGACATCAGGTTGTGTCATGTGGTTACCACTGATGTGTCAGTGCTCGTCTCCTCTCTGATGTCAGACCAACTCTGTGATGTCACTTCGTCTCCTTGCAGACAAACACCTGCAGGAGGATGACATCATAACATCACCTGACCACAGCTTCACTGATCAATACCAACACCAACTACTGTAGCCTAGCTTATCACAGAGACAGAAAGCAGGGGGAAACTGTTAGCCTCGCTTGCCGTGGGCTTACTGAACGTTGGGACAATCTTCAGCAGGACACTCACGGCGACGCTCTCGTGTTCCAAGTGTTTTCCCAGAAGTTTCTGCGTCGTTGGCCTGTCGGCTTGCTGCAGCTGCTCACCCCCAGCGGGAGTCATGTGATCGCCGACCAGCCACTGGAATGTTCTGAGCTCGATGTCTCTGAGGCATTCTGGGAAATGAAAACAGGATGGCATGGATGAGTCGCTGATGACATCACACATGCGGTTCATGGCTTTCTTCAGACTACGTGGGTAAAGTGGAAAGCAGACCTGGGCCCTGATTGGCTCGTCTTCCAGCTCCTGCAGTAAGAAGGGCTCTGATTGGCTGAGGGCTTGGTGGAACACCTCCTGGGCCTTGCCCCCAGTTGTCCTCACCAGGTCCACCAGAGCCCCGTTCTTGTCCCTGTGGACTCCGTAGATGTTAACAGCGTCCCTATGAGCGGCACTCAGGATCCCGTAGTCCTGCATGGTGCCCAGGATGGCGTCCGGCCGTTGCATCCTGCTGATCAGCTTCCTGCGCCACGTTTTCACAAAATCCGCACCAGGTTTTGGAGCCGGTCCGGGTCTCGGAAAGTCTACAGGGTGGCAGAGGTGGCGGAGCCAATCATCTTCAAGACAGCAGCCAACACGGTCAGCGCCCCGTCCTCTCGGTAACACCTCAGCAGGGTTTTGGCGGTGCTGTGGGCATCAGCGGACCGGAGCCAGCGTGGCGGGACGGCAGGGAAGTCCCGCAGGACATCCTGACTGAGCCCTCAGTGGACCCTCCACAGTTCAACCCCCCCAGCCGCTGCAGACGACAAAACATCTCATTAAGTGATTATTAATTTAAGGGCTTTACCTTAAAATCACATTAATTTATCCATTAAAAACAATGACCTTAACAGAATAACATGAAATTATACAGAATTGTTACATATTCACATATGAATATATATATAAAATGAGTAAAAGACACTTAAAATGCCATGAGCCTTAATTAATCTATTTAGGGTGAAAGTTAGGGGCCAAATGCTGGAAGAATCCCTGAATCTGCATCCTAACTGAAATATTAAACTCATCTCAGAAGCTAAGGGGTTTATTCATCATTTTCATCAGGTGTAAAAAAATAAACCCCTTAACCCATGCACAGCATGAGACCTTTAAAACCCCTTAAGGTTTCCATGAAACCCATTAAATGTCTGAGGACTGAATAAGAATCAAATTAAAATCTCATGAAATATTCTCTTAACGTGACCCTTAAATTCAGCCTTCAGGGGATTTCACCTCCGCATGGAAACAAATCCCTTAAATTCTGCTGTGTGTGTTTGTGTGTGTGCTAAGGGATATTCACATTAAGGTGTTTTGGTCCAGATCTGTGGCTTCCCAGTATTTTACAGTACTTCAGTATTTAGGAGTACTTCCCAGTATTTTACAGTACTTCAGTATTTAGGAGTACTTCCCGGTATTTTACAGTACTTCAGTATTTAAGAGTACTTCCCAGTATCTTAGAGTACTTCCCATTATTTTAGAGTACTTCCCAGTATTTTAGAGTACTTCCCAGTATTTTACAGTACTTCAGTATCTTAGAGTGAGTGTCTCACCTCACTGAGTGCTGCCGGTGTCTCACCTCACTGAGGGGAGTTGCAGCTCCTCCTGATGTTTCGGTGTTTGTGACGATGGTTTTTCTCTCTAACTGATCTCATTCTTCAGTCTGCGTGGGCTGTTGGGCTGTTTTCAGGGTCACCACCGAGTTCTACTTTAGAAACTAGTACTTTCTGTGACCACCGCCGAGGCGGAGACACAGAAACACACCAATACTGATGAAAACCCACATCTAAAAACAGCCGATTAGGCTGCAGGTCAGACAGGACGACCTCTGAGCCAATAAGAGCGAGAGTTTACTCCAGAGACCAATCAGAGAGCCTCGCCTAAAAACATCAGCATCAGTTTAAGAAGAGCTGGAGCTCTTCTGTAGATGTTCGATGTCATTTTACCACGGAGCAGGAAGAACTGAGACAGGACAGGTGTGGTGCAGATGGTTCACTGTGGTTTACTGGTTTACTGAACAGGTAAATACAGGTGGGCTAATGAGGCTACAGTCATCCAGCAGAGGCACCAAGAGGAAACACCCCACCCCCCCACCCAGGCTGCTTACACACCTCAGGCTCCGCCTCTTTCACCACACTAAGGGGAGGAGTCTGTTGGAGGTCACTGCTGATCACCTGACCAGCGTTGCGTTCAGGTGACCCGATACATCAATCAATAATCAATCACTAATCAGCAACGGGCTGACAAGGTGCACCTGAACGCATCTCAATGACATCACACCAACATCACAGTGACAGGGCTCGCCCTCTGGCGGGGAGGGGGGCGGAGCCTGAGGCGGGACACAGCTGGCGTCATTATGCACAACCAATTAACTCGCTCCGCTGCGGACATCTGAGGCGTCCACAGACAGTCTGAGGATTATTGATAAGGCATCCATTGACAAGAAGTCCAGTCCGACCGCCACCCCCAAAACTACTTCCTGTCTTTTCCTTCAAAATAAAAGCAGATGGAAACAGAAAAAAATACAGTTCAGAGGTCACAGCCTCAGTTTGTCAGAACACCCCAGGCCAATCGATCAATCACAGATCAATCACTGATCAGCAGGGTCAAAAACAGGGCTTCCTGTGGTTTTGTTCTCAGAGTCAGTGAAGTTTTTTCACTTCCTTTTTAATCAGTTTCTGCTACTTTTTAAAGGACCAGTCAGCTGTTTTAAAGGTTTGGGTTTCTCAGTGTGGTGGATTCTGGGACAGTCTGAGCCGCTGAACCAGATTCAGGTTCCACAGAAACCTGTCAGACCTGATACCAGGCCAGCTGATCTCTGACTTTTATCATTTTAGGGACCTGAAGAAGAGAAATTATTCACTGACTCCACCAACAAAGACCCTCCTCACTTCCTGCTTCCTGTTTCCTGTCACACTGATGCGGCGACCTCCTGCGGGTCCCAACCCTCTGGTTGGGATCTGAACTAATCAACCAATCAGGTATTTGTTTCAAATCAAAAACACAAATGCAGAATGTGGATCAATGGGCTGATCACTAATCAATAGAAGCCACCCCCCCTTGGTCACACAGGTGTGGTGATGTCAGCAGAGCCACACCTGGATCCTCAGGACGGGGTCTGACAGGAGCTCTGCTGCCGTGTTGCGCTGCAGTCCCAGTCTGTTTCTGAACTCTGTGGGGGGGGGCAGTCTGTCTGTGGGGGGGCGGCCTCTGAGGGCCCCGCCTCCGCCGTCTGGAGCCCTCTGATTGGAGGGCTGGGTGAAGCGTCGGCGCCTCCTGCTGCAGGTTTGATTTCGACTGAAACAACTTTCAGATCCTCTTCACCTCCAGATCCTCCCGTCCAGAGCTCAGCCACACCCCCCTCTGCTGTTCCTGCTGCCCCCCGCCCCCCCGACACGCCTCCTCCATTGACCTCTTCGACAGGGTCAGATGAGGAGGGGCTCTGGCTGGAGGAGGACAGCGCCTCAGTGATTATGGCGGCGGTCTGAGCGACCCAGTTGAGCTCCGACCTGACCTCCCCTGACCCTCCTGCTTCTCGGGGGGAGGAGGAGGAGGACTGGGGGTCGGTCTGGATGCTGCTGGGTCCGGGCTGGGTGGTGCTGGCAGGTCCTGGTCCTGGTCCCGGTCCTGCAGCAGCAGTACTGTGGTTGTTGTTGAGGTTGTCCTGCAGGGCGGTCTGGTTGGCCTGAGCCGCCTGCTGATTCTGGAGCAGCATCTCCTGGATCCGGATCTGCTGCAGGATGGCCGGGAGCTCGTAATGGTGGAAGAAGTAGATCATGGAGTGCTGCAGCACAAGGAGAGGAAGAGGAGGAAGAAGAAGAGGAGATTAAGGACAGGAAGTGAGCCTGCTGCTGGTCCACACATCACATGACCCAAGAGGAACCTCACAGTTCAGGTCCAGTCCTTCACGGACCGCTTCAGCTGGTCTCATTTCAGGATAGGAAAGGATATCCTGGGATATGGAACAGGACGGGAAGGGGTATTCTGGGATAGGGAATGGAGGGAGGAGCAGGAGCAGGAAGAAGAGGAAGGAGCAGAAGCAGCAGGAGGAGGAAGGCGATGTGGTTCTGACCTGGATGAAGAGCCAGGAGGTGACCAGGGCCAGGCTGCTGTACTGGCCGTTGAAGCGGTAGTGGTAGGCGTAGAAGGCGAAGTGATACAGGTAGAAGAACCTGGAACACAAACACACCTTTAATTTACACCTTAAAAATGGCCTTAACTTTGAAGGAGTTTTAAACCCTCAAAACCCCTCAACACACCCAAATCTTTCATTCATCTTAACATAAACCTTAACAACAACTTCATTTCGTCACATATTTCACATTCATGTGGAAATGAAGCATGAACCCCTTAAACTCTCCTTCATGTGTCCATTAAGGGATTTTCACATTAAGGTGTTTTTCTAAGGGGAATATTAAGGGTTCAGACAAAGGGGTCTAATGGGTTTTAAGGGGTTCATTAAGGATATTTGTAGGACTGATGTGTACTGAGTGGCGGGCTGGGCTTTAAATGAGCCAATGGTGTGAGCCGTTGGTGGTCACGTGACTGACCTCAGCCAGTGGCGTTTGCTGGTGTTGGTGTGGCAGCAGATGGCGTCGTACTGATCGGCCAACCAGACGATGAGGATGATGTAGAACGCCGTGGTCGTGTCATTGAAGAACTCCGACATGATGGCCTCCATTCCTGACCACAGGAAGCAACATCACAGTCAAACCGACGACCAGAGTGTGGCCTTAATGACCACGAGGTGACCAAGAAAACACCACCGGTTTTCAGCGTGGGGACTTACCGACGAGCGCCAGAATGACGGTGAGCAGAGGGGCTGCTGGGAAGGCGATGGTCATGTTCATCTCCAACATCTGAAGAAGATCCACTGAGGGCACAGACGAGACCGGATCAGCACATGGAACCAGTAAACCAGACTGGGGTGGGTGTGTCTGTGTGTGTCTGTGTGTGTGTGTGTGTGTGTGTGTGGTGAGACTGACCGATGAAGACGAAGATCTGGTGATGAGAGTATCGGAGCAGCATAGACACTGACAGAGTCTGAAAAACACAGAGACAGGACGTGGCAAGTGAACGCCTCTCAGAACCACCTGAAGTGTTTCAGGGCCGTTGGCCATCAGGATGGTTCACTTACGAATATGACCATGATGACGAAGGCGGCCAGGTAAGACGTCCTGGCCATCCACATGCTGACGAAGCGGTAATGTTCTCCAGACACCACGTTCCTCAGGAACCCTGCAGAGAACCAGAGAACCACACCATGACATCACCAACCTGCTCATGACTCGATATCCACAGTGACATCACCTGTGACCCACCCAGAGGTTACCGGGACTCACACCCGGTTACCAAAGGAAACCTAACCTGTACCTTTGTTCTCCTCGTTCTCAGCAAGCGCCTTCACGCTGGACATCAGGATGTCGTCGTAGCCCAGAAACTCATCCAGCAGGAAGCGACTGAAGCCGTCGCCAAAACACTCGTCCTTCATGGGGTCTGAACACAGACAGGTGAGGCAGTCAGGTGACTGAGGCTCAGACAGGCGTGTCAGGAGTGTGTCAGTGAGCATCTCACCCAGAGTGACGACCATGACGGGGATGTGGAGTCTCTGTCTGGTGCTCTGAGACAGACGCAGGAATCCGTACTCCAGAGAATATTCCACGATGTACTCCTCCTGTGGCCAGACTGAAACAACCAGAGACCACTGAGACCACAGAGACCACAGAGACCACCAGAGGCCACCAGAGGCCACTGGGACCACTAAGACAGATTCTGTGCACCCAGCATCATTTAAAGGTTCAGACATGGTCTGAAGTTGAGGTGACGTCCACACAGGAGTTGGCATGTTAGCAGCTTGTATTTGTGTGGCAGACGATGCTTTCAGGTGCAGCTCTGAGTGTAGCTCAGTCACTTCAACTGAAGCAGGCGGTGTGATCACAGTTCTAGAGAAACGCCACATTCAAATAAAACTTTATTTGTCCTGTCAGTCACTCAACACAGCGCCACACAGTGTTGGAATAAAAATACCCAGAATCCAAAATACAGGAACTCAGGAGGAGGAAGAGGGTTTACCTGCTCTGGTCATCACCTCCAGCTCAGACTTCATACCTTTAGTGGCCTGACTGAAGGAGACGTCCTGGCTGTCGTTCACTCCTCCTCCTCCTCCTCCTCCTCCTCCTCCTCCTGCTGCTGCTCCTCCGATCAGAGACGGCTTCAGGCGAGGCTCGATGTCCAACTCAAACTGCAGAGACAACAGAGAGGTTCACACCTGATCACACCTGATGGCTGTGGACAGAACTGAACCTATGACGTTTCTGCTCACCTGCACTGAGCTGTTGTCAAACATCTCCAGGGTCATCTCCTCCTCGTCCTCCTCTTCGCCCAGCAGCGCCGCCAGGCTGAGGCCGGCCACTCCTCCTCCTCCTCCTCCTGCTGCTGCTCCTCCTCCTCCCCCCTCCTCCACCTCCAGCTCCTCCTGGAGGTCGGCGGAGTCGTAGTAATGCAGGACGACAGCGGCTCGGCTGGAGTTTCTCTGGATCTCCACCCGCAGGATGCCATCACGGGGCCAGCGCTCCCTCACCACCTCCAGACAGTTGATGGGCGAGCGAGAGAAGGCAATGTGGATGTAGGCGAGGATGAAGAGGACGAAGAGCGCCTGAGCACAGAGGAGATCAAACTGTCGTCAGGAACACTACGTGACAAACAGCCCCAGCACCCGTGCAGACGGTCTGCTGCTGGACCCCATCACCGCACTGCACTCATGGACAGAGGGGGGTCCAGCACTCCCTCTCTGGATCCTCACAGCGCTAACGGGGAGGATGTTTCTGCCACAACACACAGGTCAAATGAAGACTACACAACGATTTACAATGTGCTTTTCACATGACCCGTCAGCCTGTAGCGTGGCTCGAAGGTCTGTCTGTTTGCTGGAAAAAGCCTGGAGGTGTGACTGCTGTTAATCTGATGGAACAACACACCGCACCAGACTCCATTCAAAATATGGTCCGTTTAATCCTCATTCCTTCAGATTAGACATACCTTCTTAATTTACAGGAAAATTCTGTTGTTTTCAGACAGATTTCTGTCTGTTGTTCACATCAGTGTGAAAATGGGGGAAATATTCTGAGCACACTCAACTGCTGAAGTTCAGTCAAAGATGTTCTCCTGGACAGACTCACCAACCCCCTTTCAGAAACGCTGCTGTCCTTGTCTATCTGTTAAAATGAGCTTTTGGACAAAGGAGACTTGCATATGAGTGAGCCTTACAGCTTTATGCAGACATGACGACACACTTATGAAAGCAGACTCAGAGCTAAATGATGTATGCCACCCAGGGTGTGACAGGAGGTGGTGGTACTACAGGGAGGTGAAAGCTGTGATCAGGGTTAGGGTTCTTTTCAGCTGAAACCACGACTGGAGGACATTTTATCACCAGGTTCATGTTTTATCAGAGAATCTGTGGCATAGACTGACTAATGCTGAAACTGTCTGAGCCTCACTAAGTCTGAGCTGCACCAGCAAAACACAACAGTGGAGATGACGTTCATTTTGCTTCATCATCCAGCAAATATCAGCTGTGATCTTAACTGTCACAGCTGAGCAGAAAGCTCTGAGTGAAACAGACAGCTAAGCTACAGGAGAACTAGTAGGTTTCTCTCCCTGTGACCACATCCTGGTGTCTGAGTGACTGGTAGGTAGTAAAAGTGTTGGAACTGGTCCACTAGATCACCTCAGCCAGCAGCCACCAAACGGGCTGCAATGGCTGCAACGTGATCCTTTGGGACAACTGTACCTGATCACAGTAGGTCCACTAATGGCGCTTTTCCATTACACAGTTTTAGCACTACTCTACTCAACTCGGTTTGGGTCGTTTTCCATTACAATTGAGTACCACCCCAACGTGGGTGGGGTTGTCATAGCAAGGTGGCCCGAAACTCCAGTGACGTCATTTGTATGCGACACAAACAACACAACTGAGGACGTGGAGCGTTTGGTTTGCGTGTAGCCGTTTACCTCGTTCACAGAAATAATAAAAACGCACGGTCGCTGTTGCCATGGTTTAAAAAACGGCGGGTTTGATTCTTGTGAACGAGTCGCTCTCATGACTCATCCAGTGATGTCACTCCCTGGCCAATCAGTGGCCTGCAGTCTGTTGACGTCACATTTTCGGCTCGACTCAGCTCGCTTGGAACCCCGGCCGAGGAGGTACTAAAAAAGTACCCAGTACCAGGTACTATCACCTGGTGGAGAACCATAAAATCAGAGTAGAGTCAAGTGGAGCCGAGTAGGTGCTGGTGGAAAAGAGCTTGTTTGATCCACTGACAGGCTCAGAGTGTTATTCTAAGTGTGTGACAGCATGATGGAAAGGATCCCTACAGAGAGAGACCTGGAAGATCCTTTTGGTTTAACCACAAACAGCACACACACCAGACTACATTCACTAAAACAGGGATTTTAGAGCTGCTGCTCTGCTGCTGCCTCCATCAGTTAGTTTTGTGACTTCTGAGTTTTAGAGGGTTAGTCTGGACCTGACTGAGTCCTGTAAACACACCAGCGCTCTGTGAGGTCAGACAGGGTTACAGTGCAGACCTGCAGACACATTCTCACCTTGAGCAGGACGAAGAACTCAAAGACTCTCCTGAAGGACGGAGGGAAGAGGCGGGCGTAAGTGACGGCCATCTTGAAGAAGAGGGCATGGAAGAGGCGGTCTCGGACGTTGATGAGGGGGTTCTGGTTCATGTTGGGGTTTCGGATCCGATTGGGTCCCATGTTGTTGTTGTTGTTGTTGTTCAGAGGGACGTTGTTGTTGTTGGCCTGGTTCTCAGACATGGTCTCTGTCTCTGATTACCAAGCTCACACAGACCAACGGCCAACTCTACGTCAGCATGGCTGCTGTCAGGCTGCTCAGAGGAAAGGGGGGCTGACCTCAGACCAGACTATGGGGGTCTCTAAACAGGTGATTCACTCCAAGCCGACTGATGATGGACTGAACCTGTGGGCCAGAAAATGGGAGAGAAAAACCATGTAGTGATCCGCTTCCTGGTCTAACCTGGTCTCTCTCCTTGTTCAGTAACATCACTGTCACGTCTCCCTTATAGCTGGCAATGTACTTTAATGTACACTAATCTGCTATTAGCATTAGATATACTGGCATTAGCCATGACTAAACCCGACCAATCGGAGGAGGGTCATGACTAAACCCGACCAATCGGAGGAGGTAAAAACACTGATGCGTCACTTCTGGCTCTAAAATCACGTTGGCAACGGCCATAAAGCCCAGGCTTAAAATACGGTCCACATACCAACAGATGACATCGCAGTGGACACGTCCACTTCCTGTTTACAGTCTGCAGGTGTAGTGTGAACTGCAGCAGCAGTTAAACCAATGGCCTCCTAGGATTGGTCGTTCACACTCTGTTCTCATTAGACGTCGCTCAACTGTTTCACACAGGAACTTTAAGTCCTGACCAATCACCGTCTAGCTTTTACCGACATACGGCTGTTCAATGACGGGTGTTGCTATCAATTATTATTACTGGTGTATTAAGCTAATAATCACAAGTCAGTAAATTGTGTGTGTGTGTGTGTGTGTGTGTGTGTGTGAGTGTGTGACAGAGGCAGACGGAGTGTTTCAGTTCAGTCGGATGTTTCCTCACAAGAACAATTGATTAACTCTGGGATCAATGATCAGTATCTGCTGATATCCAGAGCCTAGCTGTCAGATCGGTGCCTCCCTCCTTATTGATCACGTGACCTACTCATCAGGTAGAACATTCAGACACAAACTGCAGCGCCACACCTGGACCTGTGTCAGAGCACTGCCAAACACCTGACTGAGGACCAGGCCTCTCATACTGTGGAACGTACACGTGTACTGCTGGAACAGTACTTGTGTCAGAGTACTTGTATCAGAGTACTGATAGTATCAAAGTACTAAAGTCAGGGTACTGATAGTATCGGAGGCCTGTCACATCCTCCAGCCAACACTTTGTATCTCTGTGCTGTTCATGCTAACATTAGCTTTATATTAGCATTTAGCGGACTCACCTGTTGCTTCCACCGCAGTGTGTGTCCACGCTAACATACTAACGTCTTCTTCTCGCTGTTTTTCACAAAAGAAACTCATAAGCAAGACGGCTAGCTGGTTAGCATCGTTAGCACACACAGAGAGATAATGCTACAGGAGCTAGCAGCTAACGCTGGTTACACTGAAGAGGAGCAGCGGTGTTAGCTAGCAGCTAGCCAGCCCCGGACTCCGTGTTGACTCATTTCAGTCTGACCAGCAGAGCCCGAGGAAAGACAAGTCTGCGGGGGTCCCGGTGAACTCTGAGCTCAGGCTAGCTCAGGCTAACTCAGGCCAACGGGCGCTATCCGCAGAGTGACGGCTGCTGTTATGAGACGGAAACAACCACAGCGGAAATACGGGTCCTTCACCTTCTCCCAGCTAGCTGTCTGTCAGGTGCCTGTGGCTCGTTTACACACGTAATAAGGATAATTTGCATATTCTCGCTTTCTGGTTAGAACTGTGTTTGTATCATTTCGTCGTCCCCATTTACAGGTGCAGCTGCACCTGAACGGATATTGACCAGGGATATTTGATCAGCATATGTCATTAGAAATGGATGCACAGCATTGAACCTGGCAGACATAGTCGGGGGTGTTAGTCCCATTTAGCGGTCTGTCCCGCGGCGCCTCCTCAGACAAACACAAATTTCAATCCAACAGAGCGGACAGAAACACTGAAACGATTATTACACGTCACAGACACATTGAACACGAAGTCAAATACAGATTCGCACGTTTGACCAAAGGTTTTTCTGTTGTATTAACTGTTGTACATACAGGCACACGTAGAGGCAGCCGTGTGACCCGTGGGGTCCTGACACGTTGTTGAACCGAATGAACGGTGATTTTCTGTTTGTTGCACTGGAGCAACGTTTACATTTCAGTTATCAGCCGAAACGGACTCCTCTCATGTATCTTGTTTGTCTTTGTAAAAGTTAAAGGCCAAAGTTTGTCAAGAAAACAGTTTTAGTTTGATTAGAACTGCGTCTAAGGTAAGCTAAGGTTAACAGCTGCGTTTCAACAGTTTACAACATCTGAACTGCTACTAACTAACTATGTGAACCAACGACCGGCTGTTAGCTGATCTGAGTTCTGACTGGAGTCTCACTAACTCTGTGCCCTCAGCTGTTGAACCTACAGCCAGCCGGAGTCCAGACTGTCCAGACTGGGGAGAAGAAGAGCACCAATACTGCAGGTAGTGAAAGAGCACGCAGGTGTTATCAGCTGAATGTGCTTCAGGTGTCCAAAGCAAAAGAACTCCTCTTCATAGTATTAACACAGTACAGATCACCGGTTACTCCCCTCTCCTCCTCTCTGGTAGCCGATCGGTGATCAATCAGATGGTTATCCAGTGTTTCCCATAGAAATATTTTTAGGCCCAGTAGCAAGAGCTGGTTTCTTGGTTCTGTTTCTTGGTTGTTTCCACGTGGAACACTTGTAGCAAAGTGATCACAAAACTTGAATTATTGAATAAACACACTGTGCTCTGCTGAATGCTGCACATTGACGTGGCTTGAGAGGAATGTCACCGTGCCGTCGTGGTCAGAAATCCCTCAGTGACTCAGATTTTCATACAGGCTCAGTTCCCCCCCGAGCTCATTCATCACCTGCCGGGAGTGGAGATCTGTCTGGTTGGAGGAAACTCTGCTCTGAGGATGGACTGATATTGCTAACAGTGATGATGAGCTGTGTAAGTTTATGGTGGAAGAATGTCTGTGACTCTCTCTGCTCAGAGGAGCGATGAGCTGGATTAACCAAACCTCGTCTTTCCCACCGCAGCTGCCTCAGGAGCAGGCTGGGGGGGCTCAGTGTGTGACTGAAGGTCCACTGTACCTCTGAGCCTCAGCAGACCTCTGGTCTGTTTCTGTTTCTTGTTTTCCTCACCTGTCCCTGTGTTCTCAGGTGAGGGGTCCTCCTGGCCTGCAGCTTCTTCGGTAGTCACGTCATGGAGCTGGCGTACGTGTGTGAGTGGGAGAAACGTCCGAAGAGCACCCACTGTCCGTCCATCCCTCTGGTCTGCTCCTGGTCCTGCAGGAACCTGGTGGCCTTCACCACCGACTTGAAGAACGACGACGACGACAAAGGTCCGCCACACACCTGCAGAACAGACACGCCCACCACACACCTGCAGAACAGACGCACCCACTGACACGCCCACTGACACACCTGGACTACAGACACGTCATTCCTCCTCTTCAGGACCTTAATGACTCCTAATAGAAGTCTGTAGAAGCTCTGAGGTTCTACTGTGTTTTCATTGTGTTTTATAAACCAAAACAGGAAAGACAACAAGTGTGTGTGTGTGTGTGTGTGTGTGTGTGTGTGTGTGTGTGTGTGTGTGTGTGTGTGTCAGATGTTAGTCACATGATTCACATCATCGACACTGAGCACCCCTGGGACGTTTACTCCATCAACTCTGGACACACTGAGGTCATTTCCTGTCTGGAGTGGGACCAATCAGGTGAGTGGAAACGACGTTTCACGTGTCGTCTCTGTATCCACGTGTTTTGTAGCGGTTTGACGTGTGGTCATGCTTTCAGGCGTATTGTGTTTGCGTGTTCAGGGTCACGGCTGCTGTCGGCCGACGGCGACGGTCAGATTAAGTGCTGGTCGATGTCGGAGCACCTGGTGAACAGCTGGGAGAGCGTGCTGTCCAGCTCGGTGGACGGAGACCCCATCGTCGCTCTCAGCTGGCTGCACAACGGGGTGAAGCTGGCGCTGCACGTGGAGATGGTAACACTGACATACATGGAACATACACGGAACATACGTGTAGAGCTGTCAGACATGTGGGAGACAGAGGGTCACCCTGTCAGACGGTGAACAGGAATCAATCATGTCACTCTCTCCATCCAGTCAGGTTCTACCAACTTTGGAGAGAAATTTTCGCGGGTTAAGTTCTCTCCATCTTTGACGCTGTTTGGCGGGAAGCCGATGGAGGGATGGTTGGCAGTGACGGTGAGCGGTTTGGTCACCGTATCGCTGCTAAAGCCTGGCGGCGCCCTGCTGACAGCGAGCGAGAGCCTCTGCCGGCTCCGAGGACGCGTGGCGCTGGCCGACATCGCCTTCACCGGGGGAGGGAACATCGTGGTGGCGGCGACCGACGGCAGCAGCTCGTCCCCCGTCCAGTTCTACAAGGTCAGAACCAGAAGAACACGTGATTATCACTGTGACACGTCAGGAGGACGTTAATGTGTTCAGTGTTCAGGTGGTGAACGTGTTCTGTGTTCTGTGTTTAGGTGGTTAATGTGTTCTGTGTTCAGGTGGTGAACGTGTTCTGTGTTCTGTGTTTAGGTGGTGAACGTGTTCTGTGTTTTGTGTTCAGGTGGTTAATGTGTTCTGTGTTCAGGTGGTTAATGTGTTCTGTGTTCAGGTGGTGAACGTGTTCTCCGTGTTCTGTGTTCAGGTGGTTAATGTGTTCTGTGTTCAGGTGGTGAACGTGTTCTCCGTGTTCTGTGTTCAGGTGGTTAATGTGTTCTGTGTTCAGGTGGTTAATGTGTTCTGTGTTCAGGTGGTGGTGAGCGTGGTGAGTGAAAAGTGTCGCATCGACACCGAGCTGCTACCGTCTCTGTTCCTGCGCTGCACCACCGACCCCCTGAGGAGGGAAAAGTACCCCGCCGTCACTCACCTCAAGTTCCTCACCAGGGAGAACTCTGAGCAGGTAACCACGAGAACCACTGAGAGCTGTGAACAGGGAACCAGTAGAACCTGACGGAGCCTGTGTTGCAGGTTCTGCTGTGTGCGTCCAATCAGAGCGGCAGCATCGTGGAGTGCTGGTCTCTCAGGAAGGAGGGACTTCCTGTCAACAACATCTTCCAGCACCGCTCGCCAGTCGGTAAGAAACACTGCGGTCACACCAGTTCTGAGTGGTTCTGTCTGCTCCGCTGATGTTGGTTCTGATCCAATGTTCTGACCTCTGACCCTCTCAGTCGGGGAGAAGCAGCCGACCATCCTGAAGTGGAGGATCCTGACGACCACCAGCGACCTGGAGCGAGTGTCAGCCGTCGCTCTGCCCAAACTGCCCATCTCTATCTCCAACACTGACTTGAAGGTGGCATCAGACACAAAGTTCTGTCCCGGACTGGGTGAGGAGAACCCGACCCGTCTGTCAGGAAGTCTGGACTGTGTCTTTCCTGTTCTGTGTTCCATCGTCACGTGTTGATAATATTAATGAGTTTTATATCTCGTGTTTGGATATTTTCGTGATGGAGGAAAACGGCGTTCAGGCTCACTGGAAACGCTGTTCGGGGGGAGGTGCTTGTGTCGTCTGTGTTCGTGGGGACATCGTGACCTTATGTTGTTTCATTGTACTGAGCGTGCTCTGTGAAGCCAAGATGGCGGCTGCTAGCTTGTTCATGTGTGTTAGGTCCTGCTGGTTTGATTCCCTGTTTCCATGGTGACCATCATCACGGCGCCACGCAGAGGCTGATACATATACTTAGTTTTTAATTAACCTCTCCGTACACAGAAGAGGGCGTGGCCACCATGACCTCACCACTGGTCTGTGGACGCCATTTTGAAGCCTCCAGTTTGACTTTACAGCCGTCGCCATCTTGGTTTCTTGGCGCCAGAGGGACGTTTGTTCCATAAAGACCTCCTCTGATTGGTTTAGACAGGACCCTCCTCTGATTGGTTTAGACAGGACCCTCCTCTGATTGGTCAGGTTCAGACAGGACCCTCCTCTGATTGGTCAGGTTCAGTCAGGACCCTCCTCTGATTGGTCAGGTTCAGTCAGGACCCTCCTCTGATTGGTCAGGTTTAGACAGGACCCTCCTCTGATTGGTCAGGTTCAGTCAGGACCCTCCTCTGATTGGTCAGGTTCAGTCAGGACCCTCCTCTGATTGGTCAGGTTCAGTCAGGACCCTCCTCTGATTGGTCAGGTTTAGACATTTAGACATTTTCTCATTGACTTCCATCCAATCAGACTTGTGTGTGTTTATGAACACATTTTGGGCTCCAGGTTGTGAAAACTCGCTGCGACTATTCACATCATTGTAACTGTAGAAAAGAGCTGCAGACCAACAGAAGAACCTGACAGACGGCCTTCGTTACATCAGAGGGCCTCATTACCCCCGTCTGACCACGGGTCTCCATGTCCCCTGTCCTCCAGGTCTGGCTCTGGCCTTCCATGATGGCAGCATCCAGATCCTCCACCGCCTATCCCTCCACACCATGGGCGTTTTCTACGGCTCCTCCTCCTCCTCCGCCCAGCGGCCCGGAGACCCCGACGCCGCCATCAAACGCCAGCGGACCACAGGCCCCGCCCTCCACTTCAAGGCCCTGCAGTTCTCCTGGACCTCACTGGCACTGGCAGGGGTCGACAACCATGGCAAGGTCAGCACACACTCACCTGGACACTTACATACCTGGAAACTCACCTGCCCGGTGGCCTCCAGGTGTGTTGTGTGGTTGTCAGTGTTTAGCCTCGTTACCATGGTGACTGTGCTCTCTGGTGGTCGTCCGTCCATCTGATGAATGCTATTTGGTCCTCAGCTCCACATGCTGAGGGTGTCGCCCTCTATGGGCCAGGTGCTGGAGATGAACACCACGCTGCGCCACCTGTTGTTCCTGCTGGAGTACTGCATGGTGACGGGCTACGACTGGTGGGATGTCCTGCTGCATGTGCAGCCCACCATGGTCCACAACCTGGTGGAGAAGCTGCACGAGGAGTACATGAGGCAGAACCAGGCCCTGCAGCAGGTCAGCAAGGCATGATGGGAGCAGAGCGAGCAGAGATAGACCTGTGAGATCCTTCCTGTTCAGCCACAAACAGCTGTTCTATCACTTTCTGCAAACACACCAGGCTACATTCACAAAAACGCAGAAAAAGCAGATTTTACCTCATTTTAACTCAGTAGTAGCAGCAGAGCAGCAGCTCCTGTGTCCTGTTCTCTAAAATCCCTGTTTTAGTGAATGTAGTCTGGTGTGTGTGCTGTTTGTGGTTAAACCAAAAGGATCTTCCAGGTCTCTCTCTGTAGGGATCCTTTCCATGATGCTGTCACACACTTAGAATAACACTCTGAGCCTGTCAGTGGATCAAACAAGCTCTTTTAGTGGACCTACTGTGATCAGGTGTGATATTTAGATAGAACCCAGGTGTAAAAACAATTTTCTCTTCTCAAATGCAGACAGAATATTATCATATGTTCTACTTCACCTGTTTCCAGTGAGGACACTTCACACACTCCCGTTTTCTTCAGTCTAGTTTCCTGATGTTTTTAGAAAAATGAGCAGTAAACTACACCTCCCATGATGCCTCAGTGTAGCTGTACGTCCCCTCTCTAAACAGCGTAATGTCTGTCTCAGGTTCTGGCAACGCGGATCGTGGCGGTGAAGGCGTCGCTCTGTAAACTTTCCACGGCAACGGCGGCTCGAGCCTGCGACTTCCACGCCAAACTGCTGCTGATCGCCATCAGCTCCACCCTAAAGTCTCTGCTGAGGCCGCACGTCCTCAACACACCTGACAAGAGCCCAGGTGACCGGCTGGCCGAGATCTGTGCCAAGAACACTGACACAGGTGAGACGTCTGAGGGACAGGTGAGACACAGGAGGCACCAGGCATAAAATATTGATCAGGTGATCTGCAATTGACCAGTGTGTTTCCTCAGATATTGATAAGGTGATGATCAATCTGAAGACGGAGGAGTTTGTGTTGGACGGCCCTCCCCTTCAGTCCCTTCAGCAGCTCATCCAGTGGGTCGGAGACTTTGTCCTCTACCTGCTCGCCAACCTGCCCAACCAGGTGAGATAACGAGAACACAGCTAATGTGAAAACAGCTAATGAAAATATAGCTGACAAGATTTCAGCCAAAGACAATACAGCTAACGAGGACAGAGCCAACAGGAACACGGCTAATGAATATATAGTGAACATATATATGAGGTTACAGCTAATGAGAAAACAGAACTCAGAGCCAGCGTTCCTTCTGAGGAACATTAAGTCACTTATGATGCTGAAAACCACCAATTGGACCGTCAGGCCTGACGTGTTGCTGTCGTGTCCCACAGGGCTCCATGGTCCGGCCCGGGTTCGGCTTCATGAGGGACGGGGCGTCTCTGGGGATGCTGAGGGAGATGCTGGTGATGATCAGGATCTGGGGTCTGCTGAAGCCCGGCTGCCTGCCCACCTTCACCGCCACATCGGACAACCAGGACAGCATGCAGCTGCTCTTCAGACTGCTCACCAAGCTGTGGCTCTGCTGTAAGGATCCCTGGTCTGGCCCTGGTCTGGTCCAGGACCGTTCCTGGTCCAATCCTGGACTGGGTTTGGTCTAACCGTCTCAGATGTTGTGTTACTTATCCTGGACCTCGTGGTCAGGCCCTGAGTGGATCCGGCTCCAGTCCAATTCTCAGTGTGGCGGTCCCCCCTGTCTTGGCACCGTCGGTGTTGCACGTTGCGTGTGGTCATGTGTGACTGACTGGTGGTCTCTGTGTCTCAGCCCGGGACGACGGCCCCCCCCAGGACCCCGATGAGAGCCTGATTGACGAGTGCTGCCTGCTGCCCAGTCAGCTGCTGGTCCCCAGCATGGACTGGCTGCCCGTCAACGACGGCGTCATCGTCAGGCTGCAGGGGAAACACCCCCTCAGGCTGCAGTTTGGGAAGGCCCTGTCCCTGCCTGGAGGGGGCGCCACCACCCCCCTGGAGGTCTTCACCAGGTAACACACACCTGACCCTGAACCAGAACAGACCCCGACCACGACTCTGACCTCATTATAGACTGTATAACAGAAATGGGCATTGTGTGTGTGTGTGTGTGTGTGTGTGTGTGTGTGTGTGTGTGTGTGTGTGTGTGTGTGTGTGTGTGTGTGTGTGTGTGTGTGTGTGTGTGTGTGTGTGTGTGTGTGTGTGTGTGTGTGTGTGTGTGTAGGAGTCCTGGCTCTCAGAGGATGGATAACCTGCGTTGTGTCCACATGGGCGTCTGTCCCACTGAGGACAGCAAGGCCTGCACCAGGTGAGTCCACAGGAAGTGACGTCACACTGGAGCCGTTCCTTTAAATGTTCAAAAATAAACGTTTGGAGAAAAGTTTGGAGGAACGTTTAGAGAAGTTCTTGTTGTTGTCGTGTTGTGCAGGTGCGGCTGTGTGACGATGCTTCGTTCTCCAAACAAGACGAACGCCATGAAGCAGTGGGAGCAGCGCTGGATCAAAAACTGTCTGTGTGGAGGTCTGTGGAGGAGGATCCCCCCAACGCTCAGCTGAACAACCTCACCTGAACGCAGCACACACACTGAACGCAGCACACACCTGAACGCAGCACACACCTGAACGCAGCACACACACTGAACGCAGCACACACACTGAACGCAGCACACACCTGAACGCAGCACACACCCACACTGAACGCAGCACACACACTGAACGCAGCACACACCTGAACGCAGCACACACACTGAACGCAGCACACACCTGAACGCAGCACACACACTGAACGCAGCACACACCTGAACGCAGCACACACCTGAACGCAGCACACACACTGAACGCAGCACACACACTGAACGCAGCACACACCTGAACGCAGCACACACCCACACTGAACGCAGCACACACACTGAACGCAGCACACACCTGAACGCAGCACACACACTGAACGCAGCACACACCTGAACGCAGCACACACACTGAACGCAGCACACACACTGAACGCAGCACACGCCTGAACGCAGCACACACACACACTGAACGCAGCACACGCCTGAACGCAGCACACACACACACACCTGAACGCAGCACACACACACCTGAACGCAGCACACACACACACACACTGAAAGCAGCACACACACCTGAACGCAGCACACACACACTGAACGCAGCACACACACACTGAACGCAGCACACACACACACACACACTGAACGCAGCACACACACCTGAACGCAGCACACACACACCTGAACGCAGCACACACACACACACACACTGAACGCAGCACACACACACACACACACTGAACGCAGCACACACACACACACACACACACCGTTTCTCTGCCTGTAAATAAAGTTTGGTTTCTATTTCCTTGTGTAATAAAGTGTCAAAATAAAAGCTTTTCTTGTTTCTGAGTCTCAAAATGATCCACAGACGTTTTACCTTCGACAGTTCAACACATGACTGAGTGAGTTAACGAGTGAATGAGTGAGTTAACGAGTGAATGAGTGAGTGAGTGAGTTAACGAGTGAGTGAGTGAGTTAACGAGTGAGTGAGTTAACGAGTGAATGAGTGAGTGAGTTAACGAGTGATAGCTAGCGAGCTAACTAGCTCAGCGGTTTGACGCCAAACTAAATGGAACAAACATCGTGTGTGAAAATCAGTTCAAGCAGAAGGTTCAGACCCGTTGGATTCTGGACCTGAAGAGGATCCACTCAGGATCAGACCAGATCAGACCCAGAACCACAAACTGGATCCACTGGATCTCTCTCCCTCCCTCCCTCCCTCTGCCTCTCTCCCTTTCTCTCTCTTCCCTCTGTCTCTCTCTCTCCCTCCGTTTCTCTTCCCTGTCTCTCTCTCTCTTCTCTCTCCCTCCCTCTGTCTCTCTCTCTCCCTCCGTCTCTCTCTCTCCCTCTGTCTCTCTCTCTCCCTCCCTCTGCCTCTCTCCCTTTCTCTCTCTTCCCTCTGTCTCTCTCTCTCCCTCCGTCTCTCTTCCCTGTCTCTCTCTCTTCTCTCTCCCTCCCTGTCTCTCTCTCTCTCCCTCCATCTCTCTCTCTCCCTCTGTCTCTCTCTCTCCCTCCGTCTCTCTCTCTCCCTCCCTCCGTCTCTCTCTCTCTCTCCCTCTGCCTCTCTCTCTCTTCTCTCTCCCTCCCTCTGTCTCTCTCTCTCCCTCCGTCTCTCGCTCTCTCTCCCTCCCTCTGTCTCTCTCTCTCTCTCTTCTCTCTCCCTCCCTCTGTCTCTCTCTCTCCCTCCGTCTCTCTCTCTCCCTCTGTCTCTCTCTCTCTTCCCTCTGTCTCTCTCTCTCCCTCCCTCCGTCTCTCTCTCTCTCTCCCTCTCTTCTCTCTCCCTCCCTCTGTCTCTCTCCCTCCCTCCGTCTCTCTCCCTCTCTCTCTCTCTCTCCCTCCCTCCGTCTCTCTCTCTCCCTCTGTCTCTCTCCCTCCCTCCGTCTCTCTCCCTCTCTCTCCCTCCCTCCGTCTCTCTCTCTCCCTCTGTCTCTCTTCCCTCTGTCTCTCTCTCTCCCTCCCTCCGTCTCTCTCTTCTCTCTCCCTCCCTCCGTCTCTCTCCCTCCCTCCGTCTCTCTCCCTCTCTCTCCCTCCCTCTGCCTCTCTCTCTCCCTCTGTCTCTCTTCCCTCCGTCTCTCTCTCTCTCCCTCCCTCTGCCTCTCTCTCTCTTCCCTCTGTCTCTCTCTCTCCCTCCCTCCGTCTCTCTCTCTCTCTCCCTCCCTCCGTCTCTCTCCCTCCCTCCGTCTCTCTCCCTCTCTCTCTCCCTCCCTCTGCCTCTCTCTCTCCCTCTGTCTCTCTTCCCTCCGTCTCTCTCTCTCTCCCTCCCTCTGCCTCTCTCTCTCTTCCCTCTGTCTCTCTCTCTCACTCCCTCCGTCTCTCTCTCTCTCTCCCTCCCTCTGTCTCTCTTCCCTCCGTCTCTCTCTCTCTCCCTCCCTCTGTCTCTCTCTCTCCCTCCCTCCGTCTCTCTCTCTTCTCTCTCCCTCACTCTGTCTCTCTCCCTCCCTCTGTCTCTCTCTCTCTCTCTCTCTCTCTCTCTCTCTCACCCCCCCCCCTCCCTCCGCCAGGAAACGGAAAACGCTCTCAGCTCGGTCTTATTTCAGGGAGGTCGGAGTTAAACCGGGACTAACGGGACCAGACCCGGACCGGACCGGCCCGGACCAAGTGTGTCCGGTGTGGTGGATCCGGTTCTGCTGCTGGAGGACGAAGCGTGACCGGAATCAAAGCGGGTCGATGGTCTGAGGTGAGACCGAGTCCGCCTGTCCTCCCGTCGGTCCGCTGAACGCGCGCGTGTATGTGTGTCTATATATGTGTGTGTGTGTGTGTGTGTGTGTGTGTGTGTGTGTGTGTGTGTGTGTGTGTTTGTTGGATGACTGCAGTGTGTGTGTGTGTGTGTGTGTGTATGGGCCACACTGAGCTGCAGTGTGTGTGTGTGTGTGTGTGTGTGTGTGTTGGATGACTGCAGTGTTTACCTGTCTCTCTCTCTCTCTCTCTCTCTCTCTCTCTCTCTCTCTCTCTCTCTCTCTCCGTCTGTCTGTGAGCTCTGACTTCTGATTGACTAGATGTTAATTGGCAGCAAGTGGAAGAGGAGAGATGAAGATGATGAAGATGATGGTGGTGATGATGGTGATGGTGATGATGGTGATGATGATGATGATGATGGTGATGATGATGTGATGATGATGGTGATGATGATGATGTGATGATGGTGATGATGATGTGATGATGATGGTGATGATGATGATGTGATGATGGTGATGATGATGATGTGATGATGGTGATGATGATGGTGAAGCGGTGTGCGTGTGTGTTACTGTGTGTGTGTGTGTGTGTGTGTTACTGTGTGTGTAACGGTGTGTGTGTTACTGTGTGTGTAACGTCTGTGTGTGTGTGTGTGTGTGTGTGTGTTACTGTGTGTGTAACGTGTGTGTAACGGTGTGTGTGTGTGTGTGTGTTACTGTGTGTGTAACGTCTGTGTGTGTGTGTTACTGTGTGTGTAACGTCTGTGTGTGTGTGTGTGTTACTGTGTGTGTAACATCTGTGTGTGTGTGTGTTACTGTGTGTGTAACGTCTGTGTGTGTGTTACTGTGTGTGTAACGTGTGTGTAACGGTGTGTGTGTGTGTGTGTGTGTGTGTGTTACTGTGTGTGTAACGGTGTGTGTGTTACTGTGTGTGTAACGTCTGTGTGTGTGTGTTACTGTGTGTGTAACGGTGTGTGTGTGTGTTACTGTGTGTGTAACGTCTGTGTGTGTGTGTTACTGTGTGTGTAACGGTGTGTGTGTGTGTTACTGTGTGTGTGTTACTGTGTGTGTGTGTGTGTGTTACTGTGTGTGTAACGTGTGTGTGTGTGTGTGTGTGTGTGTTACTGTGTGTGTAACGTGTGTGTGTAACGGTGTGTGTAACGTGTGTGTGTGTGTGTGTTACGGTGTGTGTGTTACTGTGTGTGTAACGTGTGTGTAACAGTGTGTGTGTAACGTGTGTGTGTGTGTAACGTGTGTGTGTTTGTGTGTGTGTTACTGTGTGTGTAACGTGTGTGTGTAACGCGTGTGTGTGTGTTACTGTGTGTGTAACGGTGTGTGTTACGGTGTGTGTGTTACTGTGTGTGTAACATGTGTGTGTGTGTGTGTTATGGTGTGTGTTACGGTGTGTGTGTTACTGTGTGTGTAACGTGTGTG
>NC_092017.1:29256380-29281380 GCF_042242105.1 Pempheris klunzingeri | reverse complement strand
GAGACTCGGCAGGCCCAAGTGTATCGTGAGGGTCTGTTGGGAACGTCTGGCGGAACCCGCTGTCGCTGCGGTTTTCAACTCCCACCTCCGGTAGAGCTTCTCACAGATCCCGGGGAAGGCTGGAGATATTGAGTCCGAGTGGACCATGTTCTCCACCTCCATTGTCGGCGCGGCTGCTCGGAGCTGTGGCCGTAAGGTCTCTGGTGCCTGTCGTGGCGGCAATCCCCGAACCCGGTGGTGGACACTGGAAGTAAGGGATGCTGTCAAGCTGAAGAAGGAGTCCTACCGGGCCTTGTTGGCTCGTGGAACTCCTGAGGCAGCTGACAGGTACCGGCAGGCCAAGCGTGCTGCAGCCCGGGCGGTTGTGGAGGCAAAAACTCAGGCCTGGGAGGAGTCCGGGGAGGCCATGGAGGAGGACTACTGGTCGGCCTCGAGGAAATTCTGGCAAACCGTCCAGCGCCTCAGGAGGGGGAAGCAGTACCCCACCAACACTGTTTACAGTGAGGGTGGGGAGCTGTTGACCTCGACTGGGGATGTCGTCGGGCGGTGGAAGGAATACTTCAAGGATCTCCTCAATCCCACCGCCAGGTCTTCCATTGAGGAGGCAGGGGCTGGGGATTCAGAAGTGGACTCGTTCATCACCCAAGCCGAAGTCGCCGAGGTGGTCAGAAAGCTCCTCGGTGGCAAGGCACCAGGGGTGGACGAGATCCGCCCTGAATACCTCAAGTCTCTGGATGTACAGGGACTGTCTTGGTTGACATGTCTCTGTAACATTGCCTGGCGGTCGGGGACAGTGCATCTGGAATGGCAGACCAGGGTGGTGGTCCCTCTTTTTAAGAAGGGGGACCGGAGGATGTGTTCCAACTATAGGGGGATCACACTCCTCAGCCTCCCCGGGAAAGTTTATTCCAGGATACTGGAGAGGAGGATACGGCCGATAGTCGAACCTCGGATTCAGTTCGGTTTGCCCAACCTGTCCACATGCGCTTTGTGGACTTGGAGAAGGCATTCGACCGTGTCCCTCGTGGCATCTTGTGGGGGGTGCTTCGGGAGTATGGGGTCCGGGGCCCTTTGCTAAGGGCTGTCCGGTCCCTGTACGACCGGAGTAGGAGTCTGGTTCGCATTGCCGGCAGTAAGTCAGACCTGTTCCCGGTGCATGTTGGACTCCGGCAGGGCTGCCCTTTGTCACCGGTTCTGTTCATTATTTTTATGGACAGAATTTCTAGGCGCAGCCAGGGGCCGGAGGGGGTCCGGTTTGGGGACCGCATGATAGCATCTCTGCTTTTTGCGGATGATATTGTCATGTTGGCTTCGTCGGGCCGAGACCTCCAGTGTGCACTGGGGCAGTTTGCAGTCGAGTGCGAAAAGGCTGGGATGAGAATCAGCACCTCCAAGTCCGAGGCCATGGTTCTCGACCGGAAAAAGGTGGTTTGCCATCTCCGGGTCGGTGGAGAGTCCTTGCCTCAAGTGGAGAAGTTCAAGTATCTCGGGGTCTTGTTCACGAGTGGGGGAAGGATGGAGCGTGAGATCGACAGGCGGATCGGGGCAGCGTCTGCAGTAATGCGGTCACTGTATCGGTCTGTTGTGGTGAAGAGGGAGCTTAGCCAAAAGGCAAAGCTCTTGATTTACCGGTCGATCTATGTTCCTACCCTCACCTATGGTCATGAACTTTGGGTCATGACCGAAAGAACGAGATCTCGGATACAAGCGGACGAAATGAGTTTCCTCCGCAGGGTGGCCGGACTCACCCTTAGAGATACGGTGAGGAGTTCGACCATCCGGGAGGGGCTCGGAGTAGAGCCGCTGCTCCTCCATATCGAGAGGAGCCAGGTGAGGTAGCTCGGGCATCTGTTTCGGATGCCTCCTGGACGCCTCCCTGGGGAGGTTTTCCAGGCATGTCCCACCGGAAGGAGGCCCCGGGGAAGACCCAGGACACGCTGGAGGGACTACCTCTCTTGGCTGGCTTGGGAACGCCTCGGGGTCCCACCGGATGAGCTGGAGGAGGTGTCTGGGGCCCGGGAAGTTTGGGCATCTCTGCTAAAACTGCTGCCCCCGCGACCCGACCCCGGATAAGCGGTTGAAAATGGATGGATGGATGGAAGGTTAAGGTAAGGTAAGGTTAAGGGTCTCACCCTTCCTGTACCTCAGCATGGAGTGTGATTCATTTGGGCAGACTAGACGGACCCCCCCTCCTAACGATAGTCACTGCTAGTACATTGGTTGCTGTTTGTGTTGTCTCTCTCTCTCTCTCTGTCTCTCTCTCTCTCTCTGTCTCTCTTTCTCTCTCTCTCTGTCTCTCCGTCTCTTTCTCTGTCTCTCTCTCTCTCTTTCTCTCTCTCTCTCTCTGTCTCTCTTTCTCTCTCTCTCCGTCTCTCTCTCTGTCTCTCTCTCTCTCTCTCTCCGTCTCTCTCTCTGTCTCTCTCTCTCTCTCTCTGTCTCTCTTTCTCTCTCTCTCTGTCTCTCTTTCTCTCTCTCTCTCCGTCTCTCTCTCTGTCTCTCCGTCTCTTTCTCTGTCTCTCTCTCTGTCTCTCTTTCTCTCTCTCTCTCTCCGTCTCTCTCTCTGTCTCTCTCTCTCTCTCTCTCTCCGTCTCTCTCTCTCTCTCTCTCTCTCTCTCTTTGCCCCTCCTCGTCCACCTGGGGTCTCAGGTAACCCCCCCCAGGTATTACAGCAGGCACTGGTCCTTGACAGGTATCGTCGTACACTGACGCCATGTGACCTGGGCCTGGGTCACATGACAGAGGTCATGTCATGAGCAGTGACACCTTTTCCCTCAGGTGAGGAAATGCTGAGAAAATGAAGACGATCAAAGTAAGTTTTACCACATTTGTCCTTTAATTCTATTGGACAGCAGAGAATTTATCTATTCAGGGTCCCGGTCCACCTCAGACGCCGTAACTCAGGCCTCAGGTATTTGAACTGGACACAGGTCACATGGCGCCGGCTATTAATCACAGCTCCTGGAGCACCCGCGACCCGAATGTGCTCGTTTCAGCCCCCAAACGATCACCATGTGAGACATGTGACCAGAGTCCACTTCAGATTCAGGCCAGGTGGCATCAGGTGATTCAGTGACACGGAAACCTTCATCAGGTCAAACTGCTCCTCTTCACCCACATGAACTCTTTATTTCTCTACGTCAGTCAGTGTGAAGCTCTGCTCAGCAGCTGATTGGACGAGGACATAGGCTGTTATCTAAAACATCCAATCAGGAGCAGCCTTTCTCTGGGGTCCTGGACCAGGTTCTAGTCCTGGACCTGGTTCTGGACCCGGTCCTGCTGGTCTCACTGGTCCTCCTGGTTGGCAAACAGTCCGGCTTCCCAGCGCAGCGCTCGCTGGTTTTTATGTCGAATAACTCGAGTCGACTCGACAACCTAAAAACAGAAGAGATGAGGAGCCGAACATGGAAAGAGACTAGTTAACAGCATGTTAACCGGTTAGCGGTCAGTAGCAGTTAGCGGTCAGTAACGGTATAGTAATATAATATCTGATGCTGCTCATGTCAGAGCTGCTCTGCTGTTGTGAACTGGCGCCATATGAATAAAGACTGATTGATTGATAGGTTGAGTAATGGTGACATGGGGCGTTACCTCGTTGTTGATGGTGTCGACCGGCTGGATTCCTGCGTACTGGAGGACAAACAACAGGAGAGAAACTGGTAAACTGGTGCTCACTCAGGTTCCCCCAGCTCTTATTTTGGTAGTCTGGAGCATTCTTCCTGTCTGTCACGTTTGACTCAGCAGGTGTAGACCAGAGTTTAACCGGAGTTTAACCAGAGTTTACGGTGGTGGTGCGTCAGATGGTGCCAGCTGCTTTGAACCTGCTGAGTCTAACGTCAGACTGAACCCCGCCACAATAAGAGCACAGATGTGTTGGACTCACTGAGCTCTCTTCCAGCCTCAGCTGCACTCGTCGCTCCTCAAAGTTCTGCAGCAGAGTCTCCGTTAGGCCTCTGAGGGGGGGGGCCGCCGACCAGACCCCTACTGGAGAAGAGGAGGAGAAGGGGGGAGGCGGAGGGGAGGAGGAGGTCCAGGGCTGGGTGGTGATGAAGGAGATGGCGGGCACACGGACGAAGGGACGAGGAGACGCTGAGGAAACGCCGGCGGCTCTACCTGAAACACACAGTAGTGACATCATCAGTGATGTCAGCAGGACCAAAGCGTCCACCTCTGACCTCCAATGGTTTAACGACCAGTTTAACAGCCGCTTACTGATTGACAGGACTGAACTGGACTTTGATTTGTCATAAAGTGTCTCCACTACACTCTGAATGACACAAACATCCACACCAGACTCCATTCAGATTTTAGTCCGTTTACCACAAACCCTGTTTCAATCAATCAATCAATCAATCTTTATTTATATAGCGCCAATTCACAACAGCGTTATCTCAAGACTCTTTCCATAAAGAGCAGGTCTAGACCAAACTCTTTAATTAGAGAGAGACCCAACGATTCAGGAATTCAACATTAAGGATTCAAGAACTCCCACATGAGCAGCATCAGATATTATACTGAGCAACAGTGGAGGAAGAACTCCCCTTTAACGGGAAGAAACCTCGAACAGACCCAGGATCAATGTGGGCGGCTTCTGTAGAGGTCCATGTTGGGTGGAGGTTGGAGAGAGAGAGAGAGAGAGAGAGAGAACACAAACAGCAACCAACGTACAAGCAATGACTATAGCAGTGGCAACAGGAATGTGACTAAAAGATTAGCAGTATGATATTATTGAAAAACATGACGAGTGGCTGACGATCCGCAGCAGTGATTCATGAACCAGAGAACCACACCAGCAGGACCAGGACCAGAATCCACAGGAACCTGAGAGATGGGAAAGCACAGAAAGGCTCTGGGGAAATGTTTCCCTCCATTGCTGATGACCTGAATCATTTCCCTCCTGCTGGTTTCTGGTCAGACCTGCACAGACAGAATCCGTCCTGTCAACAGTTTTTATTGGAGTCAAAGTATGGAATATAAAAAGTATGAAAATAAAGTATGAAATATGGAGTTTGGTCTTTCCTCTCATCTCCATGTTTGTCTCTTTCCAGATCCGTCCAAAGACAGCAACAGAAGATGAAAGATGAAGTTCTGCTAAAAGCAAACCAGAGCCGGACCCATTATTATTGGTGTGTTTGTATATTTGTATGTGTGTTTTATTGTAATTCCATGTCTTTAGTCTGGTGTGATTATATGACACTGACATCTGTGTGTTTAACTACACTGTTCATGTTCAGCCTCAGATTTCTGTTCAGCACGTTAGCCAGGCTGACAAAGAGCCAGAACTCCACTAATCCTTGTGATCCTTTAGAGCTCAGTAGCAACAACTTCATGAGCTTCTTTAATGATAAAATTCTGCCTATGAGAGACTAAATTCATCACCTCCTGCCCTCAACAGGCTCTGATCCAACTTCAGACTCAGGAACCATGGAAACAGCTGTTGGGCTTAATTTGCATTTGGACTGTTTTTCTCCACTTGATCTTCCTGAACTGGCTTCAATAATCTCCTCATCCAGACCGTCAGCTGGTCTCCTAGACCCCATTCCTACTGGACTACTTAAGGAAGTCCTGCCCTTAATCAACACATCCTTGCCGGATATGATCAATCAGTCTTTACTAACAGGCTACGTACCTCAGTCCTTCAAAGTAGCAGTAATTAAACCTCTCCTGAAAAAGCCCACTCTGGATTCAGGTGTATCAGCCAACTATAGACCTTCATCCAACCTTCCCTTTCTCTCCAAGATCCTGGAGAAAGCAGCAGCCAACCAGCTGTGTGACTTTCTAACCTCTAATAGTCTATTAGGGGATCTTCAGTCAGGTTTTAGAGCGAACCATAGCACAGAGACAGCAGAGTCCTCTGTCCACACTAAAGTTAGACATGGAGTTCCACAAGGTTCAGTGCTTGGACCAATACTATTTACCTTATATATGCTTCCTCTGGGTAATATTATCAGGAAACACTCCATTAATTTCCACTGTTATGCAGATGATACCCAATTATACTGATCAATAAAGCCAGGTGAATCCAATCAGTTGACTAAACTTCAAGTCTGCCTGAAGGACATAAAGTCCTGGATGAGCAGCAACTTTCTGCTGCTAAATTTATTCTGCTTGGCCCCAGACACCTCAGAGACACCTTTTCTAACAACATATCTACTCTGGATGGCATCACTGTGGCCTCCAGCTCCACTGGGAGGAATCTGGAGTCTTATTGATCAGGATTTG
This sequence comes from Pempheris klunzingeri, assembly GCF_042242105.1. Classification (NCBI taxonomy): domain Eukaryota; kingdom Metazoa; phylum Chordata; class Actinopteri; order Acropomatiformes; family Pempheridae; genus Pempheris; species Pempheris klunzingeri. The sequence goes on along the minus strand of NC_092017.1, from coordinate 29,275,161 downwards.
TCTTTTAACTCCCACATTAAACAGATTTCTAGAACTGTCTTTTTCCATCTACTAATGCTGCTAAAACCAGGTCCATCCTGTCTGGAGATGATGCAGAAACACTAGTCCACACATGAGTCACTTCTAGGTTGGACTATTGTAACTCATTATTATCAGGCTGCCCCAATAAGTCCTTAAAGACTCTCCAGCTGGTCCAGAATGCTGCTGCTCCTGTTCTGACCAGAACTAAGAGAAGAAACCATCTTTCTCCTGTACTGGCTTCTCTTCACTGGCTTCCAGTCAAATCTAGAATAGAGTTTAAAATCCTTCTCCTCACCTCCAAAGCTCTTAATGTTCAGGCTCCATCATATCTTAAAGAGCTCATAGTACCGTACTACCCCACTAGAGCACTGTGCTCCCAGACTGCAGGTCTACTGGTGGTTCCTAAAGTCCTCTAAAGTAGTGATGGAGCCAGAGCTTTCAGCTATCAGGCTCCTCTCCTGTGGAACCTCCTTCCAGTATGGGTTTGGGGGGCAGACACCCTCTCTACATTTCAGAGTGGACTAAAAACCTTCCTTAGTGATAAAGCCTATAGTTCAGGACTGGATCTGGTCTTAGACCAGCTCCTAGTTATGCTGCTATAGGCTCAGACTGCCGGGGGACTCCCATGATGCACTGGGCTCCTCTCTCCTCCTCTTCCTCTTCCTCTCCATCCTGATGCTTCATGTCTCTTTAATGTCTGTTACTAACTTGGTATCTTCCCCCGGAGCCTTTCTGTGCTTTTCTCATCCCTCAGGTTTCTGTGGATCCTGGTCCTGGTTCTTGTGCTGTGGTTCTCTGGTTCCTGTGGATCCTGGTCCTCCTGCTGCGGATCGTCAGCCACCGACACTTTTTACTGATATTAGTCCTGTTATTATTATTCAGATATTAAGTGTTGTCGTGTTTTTACCTGCTGCCATATTGATCAGTATCAGTCAGATTCCTACTGTCAGCACTAGAAGAAAGTTAAGTCTGGTTCTGTTTCAGGTTTCTTTCTGTTAAAGGGGAGTTTGTCTTGTTCATGTGGAGATTCTTGAATCCTTAATGAAAAATTAAAATCAATTAATACTCAAAAGGCGTAAATAATCGTTAATCATTAGGTCTCTTAATTAAAGAATTTGACCTGAGCTGCTCTTTATGGAAAGATTTAATGAAAATTGATTGACTGATTGAGAAAATTAGCTGTAAATTCTGCCAGCATCCCATCAGTTTGATGCTCTGAGTTGGTACGATGTTAAACCGTCTCTGTCAGATAAATAAAGTTTAAAGAGGAGGAAGCAGCGAGCACTGTGATTGGCTGAGAGCCGTCTGTTTGAGGGGCTTAAAACAACCAATGCTCACGTAGACTCTGTGGTGATCAATCCACTGATCATACATGAGCAGGAGAACATGGACGCATCGCCTGCACCAGCTGGTGACCGAGCAGAGCGCTCTGTCGGGGTACAGAGCTCTCAGTACACACACACACACACACCCGTGGTGTTAGTGGTGTTGCATTCGTTATACTCTGTTATAATAACAGACTGCTTTTGATTGGCAGGCTATGATGTTTCAGTCCAGAGACGTTTCTGAAGGTTTATGTTAGGAAATGACTGGTGAGAAACTGGTTAACTGAACCAGTAAAAGTGTCAGAACTGGATTTGGATTCAAACACATCTGTGAGTAATCAGATTTCTCCAAACCAAACAGAGACCCTGGGGCTTTCTGGACAGTTGCCAAGTTCGCCCCGTTGGCGATCAGGCCTCGATAAGGACTACATACCCGTGTCTGCAGGTGGGTAGAACTGACTGACGGCCATCTTGGTAGCCTGCTCCACCAGAGGCGCCGGAGAGAGGAGCCGTTGATCCGTCTCCTCCCTGGACTCCCGCAGCTCCCTCAGCTCCCACTCCCGTCTCAGGGCCTCCTCAATCTCCTTCTCGATAAAGTCTGGGGCTCCTTGTCCTCTGGACTGCAGGCCAGTGGACTCCAGGTTCTCCCTCCAGGACTGAGGCATGGTGGAGGTCATGTGACGCTGAGGAGTCGGTGTTGGGGAGGAAGGAGATGAGGGGGAATGGAAGGATGAAGAGGTCAGTCGATCTTGGTGGAGACCTAAAGTAGCTGGACTCATCTGGCTGATGTACAACTCGGTTCCTTCAGGGTGGCGATGAGGACAGCAAGGTGACGGGACAGACCCAGACTGTGGTCTCTCCTCAGTCCTCTGGTCCTCATCCGGTTGGTCAGACTCCGTCTTCGTGTCCTCTGGCTCATGTGGAGGATTGAGTCTCAGGATCTGCTGAGGCTCCTCCATACTTGGGCTCCAGATTTCCTGCTGGATGATGAAGCTCACCCGGTTCCTCTCTTTGGCTCTGACAGGCGCTAGTGATGACTGGAGGCGTTTGGTTTTGATCTCGACGATCTCTGCCTTGCTGTCGCTGAGCTTCAGCCCTCGAGAGCGTCGGAGGTTCGCCTCACGCTCCTGAGCTAAGCGGATTTCCCTTTGGATCGGGGTCTCATAGCCACCATTGAACCTGCTGCTCCTGTTATCGATGAACACACCTTCATCACTGGCAGAGCTGCTGTCCACCTGCACCGACAGCTCCTCCACATTGGAGTCCAGGTCATCAAACATGCTGCTTGGCCGGCTGGGACTCCCCTCGGTCAAACACACCGTTTCCTTCCTATCCAGGTAGATCTCTTCTTCTTCTGCTGGTTTAAACAACGTTGTATCTGCTGATGACACATCAGGGTCTGGCTGCAGAGGCGTGTTCAGGTGTGTCTTTGAGGAGCGCAGAGGGTTGAGGGTTGCCAGGTCCTGTTCCATCTTTAGGAACTGTTGTCGGGCGGTGCTGAAGTTGATCTGTTCCATGTCGATGGTCCCAGGCTCAGCAGGGCGGGAGGGTTCTGGTCCGACAGGACTGTAGCTCAGACTGAAGCCTTCGATCAGTTTGTTGGGGGACCTACTCAGATCCAGACCCTCCAGCTGATCTTTGAATGCTGGGTTCTTCTTCGGTGCTTGGCTGCGAATGATCTCATCACGAAGCTGCCTCTCCTCTTCCTCCTGGACCACTGTGATGCCATTTTTCAGATCCACATGATACTGCGAGTCCCCGTTGCTGTCTGGGAACAGGCTCTCCGGCTTCCTGCTGCTAGTGTAGGTCTGTAGTTTGAATCCTCTCTCCACCTTCAGGGTGGCCAGCAGAGTCTGCCGCTGTGGTGAAACCATCCAGGCTTCATTCAGCTCTGCCTCAGGACTCGTCGGATCCTCCACAAATGAGTAGAAGCCGCAGTGAGAGCCTGTGCTGCTGCTGGGGCTGCCAGGGCTGCTGGGATGCCACTCGTCGCTGGTGCTCCCCCCGTCCTGAGACACTGCGACCTGTCGGGCCTGAACCACCACATCTGGGGATCCATCACCCTGCAGAGAGGAGACGACCACCGAGGAGGGCCGAGCAATGGAGATGCTGTCGGTGGTGAAGACCGGATCGTCCAGGTTGCTCCGGGTGGGGCTGGCGATGGTGCGCAGGTCAGAGGGTTGCAGCTGGGGGGACAGAGGCTTCAGCACCCACCTTCTTGGGGTGCTGTCCATTGTGGTGGTGGGGGGCGCTGTAGGAGCAGTAGGGGGTGGAGCTTCTGATGGAGGAAGATGCTGAACTGGGGTTGTTGTTTGGAAACTCTGAGTCAAAACATCGCCGGCAGAAAGTCTCTGAAACAACAGAGAGTGCGGTTACTATGGCAACAAGAGAGAGAGGACATGTCTGTTACTATGGAGACAGCAGAGAACAGATAACAGCTGTTCAATCAGTTCAATCAGCTGATCAATCAGTGATAGCTCAGTTTAGAGCGATGCCCATAAAGCTAAGGCAACATGCGATACTATGGCAACCACAGTGTCATCACACAGCTGAGTCAGTCTGAACAAGGTCAAAGGTTAAAATCCAAACGAGTGTAACTTTGTGTTTCCATGTTATGTATCATCATCACCATCATCACCATCACCATCACCATCATCACCACCATCACCACCATCGCCACCATCACCATCACCATCATCACCACCATCACCATCATCACCATCATCACCATCATCACCACCATCACCATCATCAACATCATCACCACCATCACCACCATCATCACCATCATCACCATCACCATGATCACCATCACCACCACCACCATCATCATCATCATCATCACCATCACCACCACCACCATCATCACCATCACCATCATCACCATCACCACCACCATCATCACCATCACCATCATCACCACCATCACCACCACCATCATCACCATCATCACCATCATCATCACCATCATCACCATCACCATCATCATTATCACCACCATCACCACCACCATCATCACCACCATCATCACCATGATCACCATCATCATCACCATCACCATCACCATCATCACCTTCATCACCATCACCACCACCATCATCACCATCACCACCACCATCATCACCATCACCACCACCACCATCATCACCATGATCACCATCATCATCACCATCATCACCATCATCACCATCACCATGATCACCACCATCACCACCACCATCACCATCACATCACCATCACCATCGCCATCACAATCATCACCATCACCATGATCACCATCATCATCACCATCACCATGATCACCACCACCATGATCACCATCACCACCACCATCACCATCATCATCATCACCATCACCATCATCACCATCACCATCACCATCACCATCACCATCACCATCCCCACCACCACCATCATCATCACCACCATCACCATCATCACCATCACCATCACCATCCCCACCACCACCATCATCATCACCATCGCCATCACAATCATCACCATCACCATGATCACCATCATAATCACCATGATCACCATCACCATGATCACCATCACCATCACCATGATCACCACCACCATCATCATCATCATCACCATCACCATCATCATCATCATCATCACCATCATCATCACCACCATCACCACCATCATCATCACCACCATCACCATCCCCATCATCAGACCCTCAGATGTTCCCTCTCCCTCCTGAAGAACGTCTTCTTCCACTGCTGAATACTACAGTACCCACAAGCCTCAGCTGCTGCCATAGTTACCGTCCACAGTTTCACGGGAAATGAATTTAGGCTGCAGATTGTTTTCAGCTGTGATTGGCTGCTTCCTGCCAAAGTGCATCTTGGGAGTTGTTGTTAACGTCTGCCTCAAAGTTTTGTCTCCACAGGAGGAAGAGGAGGAGGAAGAGGAACTTTCTCATTTACTGACTGAGACATTTCACTTTGTGTCCCTCTGCAGCAGAGACGAAGAGCCAATCAGAAGCTTCACTCAGCCTGCCACAGTTAGCATTAGCATTAGCATGGGGTCAGTGTATGTCAGAGATAAGAGCCCCGCCCACCTGCTGTCTGCCTGTCTGTCTGCTGATAACACTGCAGAGACACACAGGGGAGAGAGAGAGACAGACAGACAGGGGAGAGTCAGACGGGAGAGATAGACAGACAGACAGACAGATAGGTAGGTAGACAGGTAGACAGCTAGGCAGACAGACAGACAGACAGACGGGGAGAGACAGACAGACAGACAGACAGACAGGGAGACAGACAGACAGACAGGGGAGAGATAGACAGACAGACAGCTAGGTAGACAGGTAGACAGATAGGTAGACAGACAGACAGGGAGGGAGACAGTCAGACAGACAAAGATAGGTAGACAGACAGACAGACAGGGGAGAGACAGACAGACAAACAGATAGGTAGACAGACAGACAGACAGACAGACAGACAGGTAATCTGAACTCTCTCTGCTGCTTTCTTCATGTTCGTTCTGTTATTAAACATGATTTTATTTTAGATTTTATTTGACAGAATGAAAGATGAGCTTATTTTAAAGATGATTTATTATCAAAGTAGATTATGTTATTAAAGTTGAGTCAAATGAGTTTCTTACCGTGTTTCTTTCCTTCAGCAGCAGAAACAGACTGAATAATGACTGACTGATGTGACAAAGTTCAGCCTCTATCGTCCAATCAGAGGCTCCGCCCACCACACAGGCCCCACCCACTCTGACACACACACACACACACACACACACACACACACACTCCCGTGTGTGTGCTGCTGCCCCGTTAAACTGAACCTTTGTGACCTTTGAACATCTTAAATAAAATGTCTCATTTAGTGACTGAGGATCAGTCTGGAGGTAAAACACTGAAAACTCCTGCACACTGTTGATCCTTTGAACTCATCAGACCTCCAGCAGGTCACATGTCTCCAGAGGAACAGCTGCTGTGATGCACGACACACGAATATTACATATAACACACGTGTGAACATGATGTCACAGGTTCATGTAGACCGATCATGTGTCTGTATTCACTCTGTTTGGGTCTCGGCTGAACTCTGTTCAACAACCGCTGGTTTTTACTCAGACGACGTGTGTGACTGATGGAGTCATACTGTCCTTCATGTGTTCATACGTGTCCACACGCTAAACACACGGCACACACACAACATTTCATCCAGTCAACGGGTTCCTGTTAAAAGTCTGTTTCCAGCTGGACTTTGGTTTCTAAGGCAACGGCACAGACGAGTTTCCTGTCAGCCAATCAGACAAAGTCTGTCTGTTTCTCCCCTTGTCTCTCTCTACCTGTCTCTCTCCCTACCTGTCTGTCTCTCTACCTGTCTCTCTCCCTACCTGTCTGTCTCTCTACCTGTCTCCCTCTACCTGTCTCTCTCCCTACCTGTCTGTCTCCCTACCTGTTTCTCTCCCTGCCTGTCTGTCTCTCTACCTGTCTCTCTCCCTACCTGTCTGTCTCTCTACCTGTCCCCCTCTACCTGTCTCTCCCTACCTGTCTCTCTCCCCACCTGTCTGTCTCTCTACCTGTCCCCCTCTACCTGTCTCTCCCTACCTGTCTCTCTCCCCACCTGTCTGTCTCTCTACCTGTCTCTCCCTACCTGTCTGTGGGGTCTCACCTTGTTGTCGTGCTCCAGACTGTGACAGAGGACCTGCCAGGGAGGAGTGTACCTGAACATCCTGGTCTCACCTGGACCTGGTCTGGACCCGACTGGTTCCTACTGGTTCTGGTCTGGATGATGACGATGATGATGACGATGATGATGTCAGACCCTCAGCCAGCAGGAACCAATCACCATCCACCTTGAGAGAGATGCAGAGAATGACTCAGCTTTGATTGGTCAGTCCTTCATCATGTGACCACCTGCTGCCTCTGTGGTGTCCAATCAGAAAGCATCAGCAAAGTAAACAGGAAGTCACAAACGAGCTTCAACAACTCATCAGCAGATTTATTAATGGAAGAAAAACCACAACGTCCTCAAACGGGTTCTCTTTCTCAGCCGCAGGGGAGCCATGAGCACTAACCGTCAGATAACAGATGGGTTGTAGTGTGGTACAGCCGCATCATGTCAAACAGGTTAAATCAGTAACCATAGCAACGGGGACGCAGTCAGAGCCTCAGTTTACAAGCTAACTGATGTCCAACAGTGAGTAAGTGTCCTCCTTCAGGTCCTCATCCTGTGGAGAACGTAACACACGACCACAATGGCATGTGATGAAGATGTTAATTTGGTCGCAGATCTACTTAGAAATCCATTTTCAAGGAGGACTTTCCAAGAAAAGCTGGACATTTTGAGGAAATGCCGGCCCACCCCAAAGCTAGCGAGCCTGTCCCAGCCGGGAAAAGGGTTCGTCCGCCACTTTCAGGTCAGCAACTACGAGCGGTACCCTCGGTTTACAGACTCCGAGGAGCAGATTGTGTTGCTGAGAACGTCTGGTGTTGGAAACTGAACCACTCTGTGTTTGGAGCCGAGTTGGTGGTTCGAGTGTTTGGTGACTTGTTGAATTCTTTTAATTGGGTTTCTTGCTTTAGTGATGTCATTCATTCTCCAGCATGAGATACCTGTCTGCGATGCAGCGTCCTGTTATACTACCTTTCTGTATAACATTGATGGTTTCTATAGCCGTGACGTCATAATGATGGTATTAAGAGGTGATTTGATTCAGGTAGGACGCCACTGAAGGCCCAGGTGTACAATGAACGGCCCGCCACTGGTTGGTTGGTGGTCTTGTATTGATGAGGGGCCGTGGCTGATGGGTGCTGGTGTAGTTGTTAAACAACTTGTCAGATTCTACTTCCTGTCTGTCATTACACCGTTCCTGACTGAAATCCGGCTAGCATAACATTAGCTTTGTGGATAACATAATGTTAGCTTTGTGGCTACTATAATGATAGCTCTGTGGCTAGCATAACATTAGCTTTGTGGCTACTATAATGATAGCTCTGTGGCTAGCATAACATTAGCTTTGTGGCTACTATAATGATAGCTCTGTGGCTAGCATAACATTAGCTTTGTGGCAAACATAATGATAGCTTTGTGGCTAGCATAGCGTTAGGTTTGTGGCTACCATGAGGTTAGCTTTGTAGCTGGCATAATGTTCTTCTTCTGGGATGGTGATGTCTCTTCCAGGTATTAGTCAGACCCTCAGGTGCCACAGAAACTGAGCTATGACTCGTAAATAACTTTAGATTTTGATTGAAAAATGAAAACATGAAATAATAGTCATATGTTTTCCTTTGGCAGGTTCATGTTGTTAATGACCTTGACCAGGAATTGAAGAGCTCCATGTCGTCCATTCATTCACAGTGCTAATGCTAGCTAGTATGTGTTAGCAGAGCTGACCTGGAGACTCAGTGAGGTAAAGGACCCTCTGACCACTGGGGGACCGTCTGACCAGCTGGATGCTGGAGGATGAAGGACGTGACTGAAGGTGGATCACATCCATCTCTTCATGTCTCTGCTCTCTGACGGAGATCAGCTGACTCTCAGTCTGCAGCTCAGCTACTGACTCTGACTTCAGGAGCTTTCTACAGTCCAGTCTGTGCTGGGGGGGGTGTTTGTCTCCCTCTGGTCAAATCCACACATTTCATGTAAAATTTGGATTTTCTGTTAATTTCTCATTTAAAGACACAAACTCTAACAGGAAGTTTAAGTTTTAGTTTGCTCTCAGCCAATTGGAATCTGAGAACCTGTGACATCATCAGGAAACATTATTAAGCTGTCAGTCACGATGGGAGCTTCAGCATCGTCAAATCACAGCGCCCAACTGTTGGGGGTGGGCGGGGATCAATACAGTTGACATTTCTTTTTTATCAAATGGATCAATACATTCATCCAGGTGATCAGACAGGAAGCAGACAGACAGGTAGGTGATGTCATGATGATGTCACACAGGTTAGAAGAGAGAGATAAATAAACTGAGTGTGGACTCACCAGCAGGTTCAGCTCGACCAGCTGATGGAGGACTGATCACACCACTGTGTGTGTATGTGTGTGTGTGTGTGTGTGTGTGTGTTCACAGAGCGTGTGTGTGTGTGTGTTGCTGAGGAGTAGAATTTGTCAGGAATGCTGCTGACCAACAGAAAACACATAATGACTGACCACACCCACACACACACACACACACACACACACACACACACACGCTCTGTGAACACACACACACACACACACACACACGCTCTGTGAACACCCACACACACAAACATGCTCTGTGGACACACACACACACACACACACACACACACACACACACAAACATGCTCTGTGGACACACACACACACACACACACACACACACACGCTCTGTGAACACCCACACACACAAACATGCTCTGTGGACACACACACACACACACACACACACACACACACACACCCACACACACACACACGCTCTGTGAACACACACACACACACACACACACACACACTGTAAACACACACACCCACACACCCACACACACACACTGTAAACACACACACACACATGCTCTGTGAACACACACACACACACACACACACTGTAAACACACAATAAATGTGTAAATCCCCTCAGTGGAGACAATAAAACTCTAACAAAGTGTCTCACTACACGTCTGGACAAACTGAACTGAGATCCAGAAGAAGGAAAACTGAGCTAAACTCTGGATGCAGAGAAGCTACGCATGTGTTCACTCAGGGTTGGACTGTTCCCCCTTCAGTTTTCAGGTACTTGAGCTGCTTGCTGCTGAGCATCTGGAGAAGAAACATCTGGTGTTGATTTTAGCTGACAATAAAAGTTGTAACGGTACAAAAAGAAATGCAAGGTGAGCAGCCGACTAGATAACTCTAAGCTAAGCTAAGCTGAGGCTAACCAACTAAGGTTAGCCGATGTTCATATTCAACTGATCTGTTGTACATGTTAAGGTTAATGTCAGGTCATTATCCTGCTTATACCACGGTCACCTGCCAAACTAAAAAGTAATGACCATTATCAATCACCAATCAATAGTCGTTTCCCTGGCAACACTTGAGGGTCTGACTAATACCTGGAACAGCCATTACTCCCCTATAAGGTTCTTCTGCTATGGAAATGTTTTTCTTTCCTTCAGTAAATAGGACAGGACTCTGCAGTAGGAGATGTTTCAAGCCTGCTCAGCTCATAGAGCCCTTTGGCTCAGTTGTTAGCCACAAAGCTAATGTTATGCTACGCGCAAAGCTAACGCTATGCTAGCAGGATTCCAGTCAGTAACAGTGTGTTTGGCCGACAGACAAGAAGTAGAATGCGACATGATGTATAACAACTAGAAAAGCAGCCATCAGCCACGCCCCCTCGTCAATACAACATCATCAACAAACAATAGGTCATGTGACCTGTAGCCAACAAACAGTAGGTCATGTGACCTGTAACCAACAAACAGTAGGTCATGTGACCTGTCAGCTGCAGCCTGAAGCAATGAGTTGAAAAGCCCATAAGATGTGAGATGATCCCGTCCCAGTGAGTTAGCAGGTTAGCAAGTTAAGTGAACTTACAGTTCAGTGTCAGCTGTTTAGCTTACCTAAAAAAAAGACTGCTAAAAGAGGAAACAACTAGCTTATCTTAGGTTAAAGACTGTAAACAGGGGGAAACAGCTAGCTTAGTTTAGCTTAAAGACTGGGGGAAACAGCTAGCACAGCTTATCTTAAAGACTAAACAGGAGGAAACAGCTAGCTTAGCTTAGCTTAGCTTAAAGTCCTCCAGAGAGTTCAGACTTTGGAGTTTCAATCAATCAATCTTTATTTATATAGCGCCAATTCATAACAGCGTTATCTCAGACTGTTTTCATGAAGAGCAGCTCAGACCAAACGTAATTAAGAGATGGGTAGAAACGGGCAGACAGGTAGAGACAGGCAGAGACAGGCAGACAGGTAGAGACAGGCAGACACAGGCAGAGACAGACAGACAGGTAGTCTTTGTCTTTCAATCTGATCCATGAAGCCGCTGGACGTAACTAAAAAGTGAAATCTGGTGACAGTAATTAATGATTTGCAGTGTAACACTGATGTCATGCTGAGACACGAGACAACAATCACCTGTCGATCACATCTCAGGTCCTGAGCCTCCTGGGGGGCTCAACACGTTACAGGGTCAGTTCATCTCCATGGAAATGCTGAAAGTCTCACAGTGGACTCCTTCAACCTGATGCAAGGACGGCGAGTCCTCAAGCGTTAAGGACACCAGTCTGCTGGGCGTCAGTCTGCGGCAGGCTGATGTTCGGCAGGCTGAGGACCGGCAGGCTGATGTTCGGCAGGCTGAAGACCGGCAGGCTGATGTTCGGCAGGCTGAAGACCGGCAGGCTGAGGACCGGCAGGCTGATGTTCGGCAGGCTGAGGATCGGCAGGCTGATGTTCGGCAGGCTGAGGACCGGCAGGCTGATGTTCGGCAGGCTGAGGACCGGCAGGCTGATGACCAGCAGGCTGAGGATCAGCAGGCTGACGATGGCTCCCTGTGATTGGAGGTTATTTGGTGTCTCAGCTGCTGATACCCTCGTCAAGACGCCATCAGTCAGATTACATTCCTGCTCCTCAGAGGACACACCTTGTCATCACTTTCGTCTCTGTTTCAGTCGGCCATCTTTGTCCTGTCGTTACCGTGACGACTGTCTGTCAGCAGATCAGTTCAGATCTGTTGAAGACATGAGGCCATTTAAACCTGGTGTGTTTCTGTCTTTGAGGACGTCAGTCTCACTGCTTCTCCTCCGCTAATCATCAGACATTTCTCCTGAGAAACAAAAGCTGATGGAGAAAAGAACGAGTGATCGCAGCTGCAACAAAAAGATTTGAAGAACGGATTCAACAGAACAGATGGATTCTACATGGCTGCCGTGAGAGCAGATCAGACAGTGAGCTGAAGTCTGGTCAGTTTAATGGATTTCACCCTGTCTGTCTGTCTGTCTTCTGTCCGTCCATCCATCCATCCAGCACTTTGGTGTGTTTTGGCACGTTTTACATTATTGTACATTGCATGAGCCTCACATAGCTGCTAGCATGGCTAAGTACAGAGTCAATGACCTAAACAGGACGACATCAAAGTGTCTGCAGACATCTTCAGTCTGGTTGAAACATTACAAACCAACACTGGTCACATGGAAACACCTGTGACAGGTGGTTGAGCCACTTGCTGCAGTAGATTTGATGAGAAAGCTGGATGCAGTAGATTTGATGAGAAAGCTGGAGGAACATCAGTTTAAGTTACAGTAAAGGTAAAGTTATATGCAGATGATCAGTAACAACATCTTTTTAATTCCCTCCATTCTGACTTAGCTCGTTTAGTTGTAAGCAGATGGTCACATGGTGTCATCCTCTCCGCGTCCAACAAAGCTCCCCCAGCACACCTTCCAGTACTCTGTGAAATGTATGGATGCCTGTTTTATTATTTCATTTCACTTGGTTGGTAGCAGATGTCCTATTGTTTGTCTTGACATTCTGCAGGTTATTGCTAAATTAAATTATGTATGTTTGATTATGTGGTGATTTCTGGGAACCTTTCAGCGTGTCCAGTCTAACAGTTTTACAGTAATGTCAATTTTACCTGGTTAAATAACAGGTATGAAGGATTTGATATTGATTCACAGCGTTTGATGAGCTGAGCCTCAGTTTCCTCACAGAGATCCATCAGAGACTGTTTGACTCCCTCCCTTAACTGAGACTAAACTCTGCCATGAACTGTTTGAATATGAGGAGACTGACAGGTTAGCAACAGTAACTAACGCTTAGTGAACAATCTGATCTGACGGCAGACGTTCAGTCAGTCATGAAGAAAAAACGTCTTTGGTTTTATGAAAAGAAAAGTGTTGAGTTGTTGAGTGAATGAATGAAACCTGTTAGAAGAGCTTCACGTTGGAAACAAAGTGCAGCGATATGATGTGATGTGATGTGATGGAGATGGAGATGATGGAGTCTGACTGTGAAGTTTATCTGCAAACACAAATACAGATTCAGTTTCTTCTGTTCCGCTCCCAGTCAACCCCTCAGGTCACTTTTATTTCTTCTCTTATAAAACCCAGAAAAGCAGAAAAACTCCAACAAACAGATTGATGGAGAGAAACTGTCTGCAGAAGGAGAAACAAGTCAAATAAACACAACTCTAAAATGAATTCACTGTTTATGTTCTAGAGCTGAGAAAGAGAGAGGTCGCTGTTACAAATATGCTAATGCTAAAGCTAATCAGATGCATCCAGGCGTCACAACTGGAACCACGAGGAGTACAAAAGTAAAAAGGCTTCAAGGAAATAGAAAAACCTAAAGAAAGGTTTTATAAAACAGAGAAGGGTGAAGAAACAGGAAATGATGTCATGTTGTTAGAGGCAGGGCTGCGGGCAGTGGCTTGAGTTTACTTCCTGTAGTTTTAGTCCTGGAAAGTCTCCTTTTTATTTTTAGATTATTTGATTATATTTCAAAGCAGCGCCCCCTGCAGGATCACATGATGCTGCAGCACTTACACGGCTGCTTCTCCTTCTTTATCGCCACCGCTCCTCCCTTCACTTCCCCTGTCTCCACTGCTGTCTCCCCGTTGCTCGCTGGTACTGCCATCTCCGTAGGTTTGGTGGAGGGTGGCGGGACGGTCGTGGGTGGCGGGACGGTCGAGGCAGGTGGCGTCGGACCTGGTATCTGAGCACCGCCGACCTCCCCCATTACTTCTGGTGAGGTTTTCCCGTCGTCGATGAGCACCAGCTCTGCTTTCACCGTCCCCTGCAGCCCCAGCACCCTCTTGGTCTCGTCCTCGTCCTCCACGCTCTGGTATCCCATGAACACCATGGTGACGGGGTTCTCTGCACTGGCCTCCGTCATGCTTGGCTCGCCGCCCGCTGTGGCCTCCAACCCGGCGATCTCCCCCGGGACCGGCTGCTCCGACGGCTCCTCCTCCTCCTCCTCCTCCTCCTCCTCCTGGACCTCCGCTATCGGGAGAGAGGTCACCGTGGCGACAGTCTCTGACATCATCGAGGCTTCGTCGGCTTTGTGGATGAGGTCTTCGACTTCAGAGAAGCTGAGCAGCTGGACGCCGTCTTCGCCGTTCATCTCATGGACCACTGAGAGACAGACAGACACAGAACCAGGGTCAGAGTGGCTGGAGCAGTTCACACCTGGTCTCTAGCTGAAGCACCAATAGAAACAGACTATTCTCCTGCTGCATTTTGTGATGTCACGGCGTACTAGAGTACACCTGAGCATCACTGCAGGAGACTTTCAGGCTTTAAAGTCTCAGGTCATCCTGAAGCTTCAGCTGCTGAACTGTCACCTGATGCAGTCTGTTAGTCACGTGACTGTCAGGTGACTTTCAGTGAAGCTTCACTGTTAGAAACATGGAGGGGTTGAGGAAGAGGAGGGTGTGGTGTGAGCATGCATCACCATGCTGGGCTTTAAGAGAAGCAGCCTGCAGGTAACTCTGGAAACCAGAACCCCCCTATGGAGGCACAGAGGTGACGTCCATGAGTTTACAGGTTGTTTCTTGGACTTTAAATGTCCAGAAAAGTTTTACTTTACTTAGAAACGTCTTTGGGGAAAAGTGTCAGACTCTCCAGAGTGTGGGGGCTCTATGTTGGCTCAGCAGGTAGCCAATCGTAAAGCTCTAATGTTTGATTTGATTGGCTGATGTCACCTTTCCGCTCGTCTTCATACACTTTGACCCCCTGGTGAGAGAGGTCAACAGGAAGTGTGGTGTTAGTGGACAGAACCCTGGTTTCCCCCGTCACTCGGTCCCGCTCTACTTTAATCTCCACAGAGTACATCGCTGGGGGGGGTGGGGGGTGGAAAAGGCCACACAGGGTCAAGCAAATACACACACACACAGCACATACAGAAACATAGAGATTTAAAGAGAGAGATAAAGCAGAAAGACAGTTAGTTGTAAGAGACAGACAGGTGTTAAATGTTTCACGCTAACCTGAACTCTTTCCACCTGCTGTGACCTCTGACCTCCAGTTCTTTAGTTAAACACAGTTCTGACTCCAATTAGAACCCGTCAGGAAAGATTAGCCCCTTTTACATGTTTACTCGTTTCCTTTACGGCTTCGACAAACATCGGGCACGGCCAGGCCGAAGCCATAGTTCCAGGAGCAGGATACCGCACTGTGATTGGCTGCCAGTTTCTCTGTGGCAACACTGGACATGCTAATGGTTGCTGACATCACTGATGACATGCTTGGATCATTTTTCTAATGACAAATATTCACAATTGGCTTTCTTCACTTTAAAATCAAACTGACAAACATTGTGAGTGTGAATTATGGAACAATTCAACAGGGATCTAAACTTTATTTTTCTGTCGCTGTTGACGACCACACACATACTTTCTGAAATAAGGTCCCTTTGGGGTCAGAGGACACGGACAGACTGAAGTCACTTCCTGTATATCTGCAGTTTAAATTTGACACATTATGACTTGTGTCTGTGTTAAAGGGCCGCACACAGCTCACGCTAATGAATATAAGCTGAGGCTGTCTTTCTGCTCTCACTCCTGCTGCAGCCACTGCCATTGGTAGAAGTGGGCGTGACCACTGTGATGTTCCCTGTTGGTTTGTGGGCCGCTGTTTTGAAGCCTTCAGTTCGGCTTTATTGGCGTCGCCATCTTGGTTTGGAGCCAGAAGTAATGTTCATTTCACAGAGACTTCTGATTGGTTAGGTCTAGACATGACCTTCCTCTTCTTTATACAGACTGATACAGACCAATCAGAGGACACGTCCATCTTTCATACAGTCTTGTTTTGGCGTTGGCTGCTGCCCACTGATCACGTCTCCTCATGTTCTTACTATCAGCTGACGGGCGTGAGGCGTTCTTTCGGTCATGTCATATATTTTAACCTTGTGTCATACGTGACCTGGAGTGAGTCTGCATCCTGATACGGACCACGTGGGCTCAGTAGTGTCCTCACAGTGAGATTACGGTCTGTGATCTCTGTGACTCACCTCTCTTCATCGCCTCCGTCGCCTCTCTCGGTTTGGTCACCTGAGGGCTTCGGTCAACTTTAACCTCTACAAAGGCTCATGGGAAAGAGAGGAGGCGGGGTCAGAGACAGAGACCTACGCTGACAGTGAGCTCATAATGGCGACCACCAATCAGACGAACTCCAGTCTGATTACTGTAATCTCATTACTGCTACAGTCTCACCTTGGACTTTATAAGATGAGTCCAGCTGACAGCTGCTGTGATCTTTGACCTCTGCAGCTGGTCAGAGACAGTGAGAGGACAGAAGGACAGAGGACAGGAGGACAGAGGACAGGAGGACAGAGGACAGGAGGACAGGAGGACAGAGGACAGAGGACAGGAGGACAGGAGGACAGGAGGACAGAGGACAGAAGGACAGGAGGACAGGAGGACAGAGGACAGAGGACAGGAGGACAGGAGGACAGAGGACAGGAGGAGAGGAGGACAGAGGGACAGGGGGACAGGAGGACAGGAGGACAGAGGACAGGAGGACAGGAGGACAGAGGACAGAAGGACAGGAGGACAGGAGGACAGAGGACAGAAGGACAGGAGGACAGGAGGACAGAGGACAGAGGACAGGAGGACAGGAGGACAGAGGACAGGAGGAGAGGAGGACAGAGGGACAGGGGGACAGGAGGACAGGAGGACAGAGGACAGGAGGACAGGAGGACAGAGGACAGGAGGAGAGGAGGACAGAGGGACAGGGGGACAGGAGGACAGAGGACAGAGGACAGGAGGACAGGAGGACAGAGGACAGGAGGACAGAGGACGGAAGGACAGGAGGACAGAAGGACAGAGGACAGGAGAACAGAAGGACAGAGGACAGGAGGACAGGGGGACAGAGGACGGAAGGACAGGAGGACAGAGGACAGAGGACAGGAGGACAGGAGGACAGAGGACAGGAGGACAGAGGACAGGAGGACAGAGGACAGAGGACAGAGGACAGGAGGACAGGAGGACAGAGGACAGGAGGAGAGGAGGACAGAGGGACAGGGGGACAGGAGGACAGAGGACAGGAGGACAGGAGCACAGGAGGACAGGAGGACAAGAGGACAGAAGGACAGGGGGACAGAGGACAGGGGGACAGGGGGACAGAGGACGGAAGGACAGGAGGACAGAGGACAGGAGGACGGAAGGACAGGAGGACAGAGGACAGAAGGACAGGAGGACAGAGGACAGAAGGACAGGAGGACAGGAGGACAGAGGACAGAGGACAGAGGACAGGAGGACAGGAGGACAGAGGACAGAGGACAGGAGGACAGGAGGACAGAGGACAGGAGGACAGGAGGACAGAGGACAGGAGGAGAGGAGGACAGAGGGACAGGGGGACAGGAGGACAGGAGGACAGGAGGACAGGAGGACAGGAGCACAGGAGGACAGAGGACAGGAGGACAGAAGGACAGGGGGACAGAGGACAGAGGACAGAGGACAGGAGAACAGAGGACAGGAGGACAGGAGGACAGAGGACAGGAGGACAGAGGACGGAAGGACAGGAGGACAGAAGGACAGAGGACAGGAGAACAGAAGGACAGAGGACATGAGGACAGAGGACGGAAGGACAGGAGGACAGAAGGACAGAGGACAGGAGGACGGAAGGACAGGAGGACAGGAGGACAGAAGGACAGGAGGACAGGAGGACAGAGGACAGGAGGACAGAAGGACATGAGGACAGAGGACAGAGGACAGGAGAACAGAGGACAGAGGACAGAAGGACAGAGGACAGGAGGACAGGAGGACAGAAGGACAGAGGACAGAAAGACAGAAGGACAGGAGGACAGAGGACAGAAGGACAGAGGACAGAGGACAGAAGGACAGAGGACAGAAGGACAGAGGACAGAGGACAGAAGGACAGAGGACAGAAGGACAGGAGGACAGAAGGACAGAGGACAGGAGGACAGAGGACAGGAGGACAGGAGGACAGAGGACAGGAGGACAGAGGACAGGAGGACAGAAGGACAGAAGGACAGAGGACAGAAGGAAAGAAGGACAGACGACAGGAGGACAGAGGACGGAAGGACAGAAGGACAGAGGACAGGAGGACAGAGGACAGGAGGACAGAGGACGGAGGGACAGGAGGACAGAAGGACAGAGGACAGAAGGACAGGAGGACAGAAGGACAGAGGACAGGAGGACAGAGGACAGAAGGACAGGAGGACAGGAGGACAGAGGACAGGAGGACAGAAGGACAGGAGGACAGAGGACAGGAGGACAGAAGGACAGAGGACAGGAGGACAGAGGACGGAAGGACAGAAGGACAGAGGACAGGAGGACAGAGGACGGAAGGACAGGAGGACAGAAGGACAGAGGACAGAAGGACAGGAGGACAGAAGGACAGAAGACAGAGGACAGGAGGACAGGAGGACAGAGGACAGGAGGACAGAGGACGGAAGGACAGGAGGACAGAAGGACAGAGGACAGGAGAACAGAAGGACAGAGGACAGGAGGACAGGGGGACAGAGGAC
>NC_092017.1:29236380-29248880 GCF_042242105.1 Pempheris klunzingeri | reverse complement strand
CTCCTCAGTCCTCTTCAGTCCTCCTCAGTCCTCTTCCGTCCACCTCAGTCCTCTTCAGTCCACAGTCCAAAACCAGGATCAGTCTAAACCAGGATCAGTCTAAACCAGGATCAGTCTAAAACCTGGATCAGTCTAAACCTGGATCAGTCTAAACCAGGATCAGTCTAAACCTGGATCAGTCTAAACCAGGGAACCAGGTTCATCCCAGTTTCTGGTTTCAGTCTGACTGAACTTTAGTTTTATTCCCTTTAATCTTATTTTCATATCACGGATTAATTCTACTGCTGAATTATTTCTATGTATTCCTTTAACGCCTTTGTGTCAAAGATTTTATATACAAAATAAATTATTAATAGGAGTGGACTCTGGAGACTTTTATTTTGAAAATGTGACCGGAAGACATCTTGCCTTAGGGCGTGTACCTTGACAGATGCTACTGATCATAAATCAGGTCCTTGATGGGAAGAACTGATCAATATGTAATGATAAGGCAAGTCAATGAGTGATCGGCGCTGGTCGCTGTGCTTCCGCCGAGAAATGTAGAACCCACCGTCCCCCGATCATTCCGCTTATTAAACCCTCCGCTTATTTCGGTCACTTTTCTAACGGAGTTTGGTGCAGCGCAGCCTGACTCAGCGGGCTGATGCCGCACAATGACGACACACCGGACCCTGCCCTGCCCCCCCCCCCCCCCCCCCCGGTCTCTGTCATACACTCACACACTAAGAAGAAGAAGAAGGAGAAGAAGAAGGAGAAGAAGGAGAAAAAGAAAGAGAAAGAGAAGAAGGAAACAATAATAGCAGAGAAGAAGAAATAAAGTGTTGTACTCACTCCATGTCTGAGTGCAGATCAGTCCGCTGCAGACCGGAATCACCCGATACACATCCGAGAGAGAAAAAAGACCCGCCCACCGGGGGGGGCGGAGACACAACCAAGGATGATGGTGAAGATAAGTTAGGTTAGGTGTGAGTTACTGTGTGTGTAACAGTGTTTCTCTCTCCAGCTCCAGGTCATAACTGTTCTCTCAGACTGTCTCCATAAAGAGCAGCTCAGAACAAACTCTTTCATTCAGAGACCAAAGACAGGAAGGATTCAAGAATCCCCACAGAGCAGCTCAGAGATTAGATTAGGACACAGAGAGAGAGAGAGACAACAAACAGGAACTAAAATACTAACAGCAGCTATAGTACTGACAGTAGGAGTGTGACTGATAATTAGCACTAAAAAATATGATGAATAATGAGAACCACATCATCTGCAAAAAGCAGAGATGTAAGTCTGAGGTCCCCAAACCGGACTTTGTGCAGAGAATGACACAGCTCTCACTTTGGCTATACAGGGACCGAATAGCTTGTAGCAACGAACCCGGTACCCCATATTCCCGCAGTACCCCCCACAGGATTTGCCAAGGGACGCGGTCATAAGCCTTCTCCAAATCTACAAAATACATGTATACTGGATGGGCGAACTCCCATGACCTCTCCAACAGCCCTGCAAGGGTAAAGAGCTGGTCCACTGTTCCACGACCAGGATGGAAACCGCATTGTTCCTCTTGAATCTGATTGGGTGGAACCTCCTTTCCAGCACCCTGGAGTCAACTTTCCCGGGGAGGCTGAGTAGTGTGATATCCCGATAATTGGAGCACACCCTCTGGTCCCCTTTTTTGAAAATGGTGACCAGCACCCCGGTCTGCCAATCCACAGGTACTGTCCCTGACCTCCACACGACACTGAAGAGGCATGTCAACCATGACAGCCCAACAATGTCCAGAGCCTTCAGCATCTCAGGTCGAATATCATCCACCCATAGCGCCTTGCCACCGAGGAGCTTCTTAACTACCTCTGCGACCTCTGCCAGTGATACTGCCAGTGATACGGACGAAGCTTCCCCAGAGTCTTCAGACTCTGCCTCCTCCACAGAGGACGTGTTGGTTGGGTTCACGAGTTCCTCAAAGTGTTCTTTCCACCGCCCGACGATATCCTCAGTCGGGGTCAGCAGTTTTCCTCCCCGGCCCTGCTTTCCCTTCCTGAGCCAGTGAATGCTTTGCCGGAACTTCCTTGAGGCCACCCGAAAGTCCTTCTCCATAGCCTCCTCGAACTCCTCCCACACCCGGGTTTCGCCTCAGCGACCACTGAAGCTGCAAACCTTCTGGCCCCCTGATACCGATCTGCTGCTTCAGGAGACCCCTGAGCCAGCTGGGCCCGAAAGGCCTCCCTCTTCAGCTTGACGGCCTCCCTCACCGCTGGTGTCCACCAGTGGGTTCTTGGGTGGTTGCCCCGACCAGCAGCGACGACCTTCTGGCCACAGCTCTCAGCAGCCTCCTCTGCAATGGAGGCTTTGAACATGGTCCACTCGGATTCCATGTCCCCAACCTCCCCCGGGATGTATGAGAAGCTCTTCCGGAAGTAGGAGTTGAAGACCTCCCAGACAGGGGCTTCCCCCAGACGTTCCTAGCTAACCCTCACTACACGTTTGGGCCTACCAGGTCTGTCCGGCAGCCTCCCCTGCCCTCTGATCCAACTCACCACTAGGTGGTGATCAGCTGACAGCTCTGCTCCTCTCTTCACCCGAGTGTCCAAGACATACGGCCGCAGATCTGATGACACGACCACAAAGTTGATCATAGATCTTTGGCCTAAGGTGGTCTGGTACCATGTACACTTATGAACCACTCTATGCTCGAACATGGTGTTCATTATGGCCAAACCATGCCGAGCACAGAAGTCCAATAACAAAGCACCACTCTGGTTCAGATCAGGCAGGCCGTTCCTCCCAATCACCCCCCTCCAGGTTTCTCCGTCATTGCCCAAGTGAGCTTTGAAGTTCCCAGTAGAACCCCTTCCAGGATCCCATCCAGAGCCTCCAAGAAGGCCGGATACTCCGAACTCCTGGTAGCGCTCGGCTTCCCGCACCAGCTCCGGCTCCTTCCCCGCCAGAGAGATGACGTTCCACGTTCCTAGAGCCAGTCTATGATGCCGGGGGTCCGCACGCCCAAGACCCTGCCTTGGCCTGTCACCTGGCTCTCCATGCACCAAACCCCTGTAGGTGGTGAGCCCACAGGGTTGCGGCCCCGGTTTCCCTAACCCTGGCGAGGAAACGTTGCTCTTTGGGTTCCTCTTCATACAGGGTTTTTCCCTCCCCTGGAACCACTTTGCCTTGGGAGGCCCTACGGGGGGCTATAGCCCCTGACAACACAGCTCCCAGGTTCACAGGGGCAGCACAGAGACGATCAATAATATCTATTGACCACTTCTATTGATCAGGTTAATCACAGCCATGTGTGCCGAGCGTCCAGCAGGGGGCAGCATCACACTGCAGCTCAATCAATCAGTCAATCAGCTCAGTCCTAATCAGTAACGCACTGAAAAATATAACTCATGTAGGTCTGATCAGTCACATTTCTGATCAATAGACTGATTTAAATCTTCTTCCTTTGAAACACAGTAAATATGATTTTCAAAATAAAACTGCAGACAATTCTACAGGAAGGCTTTTATTTGAAAGAATCATCAAAAGTAGTGTTTCAATACACGTGTGTGTGTGTTTGTATGAGTGTGTGTGTGAGTGTGTGTGAGTGTGAGTTTGTATGAGTGTGTGTGTGTGTGTGTTTGTATGAGTGTGTGTGTGAGTGTGTATGTATGAGTGTGTGTGAGTGTGTGTATGTATGAGCGTGTGTGAATGAGTGTGTGAGTGTGTGTGTGAGTGTGTGAGTGTGTGTATGAGTGTGTGTATGAGTGTGTGTATGAGTGTGTGTATGTGTGTGTATGTATCAGTGTGTGTATGAGTGTGTGTATGTGTGTGTGTGTGTGTGTATGAGTGTGTGTGAGTGTGTATGAGTGTGTGTATGTGTGTGTGTGTGTGTATGAGTGTGTGTATGAGTGTGTGAGTGCGTGTGTGTGTGTGTGTGTATGTGTGTGTGTATGTATGAGTGTGTGAGTGTGTGTATGAGTGTGTGTATGAGTGTATGTATGTGTGTGTATGAGTGTGTGTATGTGTGTGTATGTATCAGTGTGTGTATGAGTGTGTGTATGTGTGTGTGTGTGTGTGTGTATGAGTGTGTGTATGAGTGTGTGTGAGTGTGTGTATGAGTGTGTGTATGTGTGTGTGTGTGTGTGTGTGTGTATGAGTGTGTGTATGAGTGTGTGAGTGTGTATGTATGAGTGTGTGTGTGTGTGTGTATGTATGAGTGTGTGAGTGTGTGTATGAGTGTGTGTATGAGTGTATGTATGTGTGTGTATGAGTGTGTGTGTGAGTGTATGTATGTGTGTGTGAGAGTGTGTGAGTGTGTGTGTGTGAGTGTGTGTATGTATGAGTGTGTGAGTGTGTGTATGAGTGTGTGTATGAGTGTGTGAGTGTATGTATGTGTGTGTATGAGTGTGTGTGTGAGTGTATGTATGTGTGTGAGAGTGTGTGTGTGTGTGTGTGAGTGTGTGTGAGTGTGTGTGAGTGTGAGTGTGTGTATGAGTGTGTGTATAAGTGTGTGTGAGTGTGTGTATGAGTGTGTGTATGAGTGTATGTATGAGTGTGTGAGAGTGTGTGTGTGTGTGAGAGTGTGTGTATGAGTGTGTGTGTGTGTGAGTGAGTGTGTGTATGAGTGTGAGTGTGTGTGTATGAGTGTGTGTATGAGTGTGTGTGTGTGTGAGTGTATGAGTGTGAGTGTGTGTGTGAGTGTGTGTATGAGTGTGTGTGTGTGTGTGAGTGTGTGTATGAGTGTGTGTGTGAGTGTGTGTATGAGTGTGTGTATGAGTGTGTGTATGAGTGTGTGAGTGTGTGTATGAGTGTGAGTGTGTGAGTGTGTGTATGAGTGTGTGAGTGTGTGTATGAGTGTGTGAGTGTGTGTATGAGTGTGTGTATGAGTGTGTGAGTGTGTGTATGAGTGTGTGAGTGTGTGAGTGTGTGTATGAGTGTATGAGTGTGTGTATGAGTGTGTGAGTGTGTGTATGAGTGTGAGTGTGTGAGTGTGTGTATGAGTGTGTGTATGAGTGTGTGAGTGTGTGTATGAGTGTGTGAGTGTGTGTATGAGTGTGTGTATGAGTGTGTGAGTGTGTGTATGAGTGTGTGAGTGTGTGAGTGTGTGTATGAGTGTGTGAGTGTGTGTATGAGTGTGTGAGTGTGTGTATGAGTGTGTGTGGAAACTCATTTCTAATAGTTGTTTCATTGCTGAAGGACAAGTGAGATAATGAAGCTGTAACATTATTGAAAAATGAAGTCATCATTTGGAGAAATAAATCAAATTATTTTATTATAAAGCCAATTTCATTAAATTCTGAACTCATTAAAAACGTCAGAATACCCTCAGAAATAAAGTCAGAATTCACATATTTTGAGAATGTTGTCACGATTTCACTAGAAAACTATAAAATTTCAACTGAAATTTTAAGAGAAAAAGTTGATTAAAAGCCATAAAATCCACTTCTTTCATCTAAAATTAGACTTTTATGTCTAAATTCCGACTTAATTTAAATAACTTATTACAACTTTTACCTCTAAAGGTGGTTGAAGTGTTGCTTTATTTTGAAACAACAGTTGGCCTGTTAAAAAAACGTTCTGCCCCTTTAACTCAGTTTTATCATCCAATAGAAATTGTTCAGGTGGACTTCCTGTACGAGGCGTTTTAGCCCTTAAAGGTTCACCGATCGATCGGGTTCAATGATGAACGTCTTGTACCGAAGTTCAGGCTGATGAGAATTTAAACGAAGGACAATTTGTAAAAAAATATATAAATAAATAAGTTAAATGTTGAAATGTGTCTTGTGAAGTAGAAATAAAAACAAAAGGACGGTCAAAAACAACAAACCTAGAACATTCTGAACTGAGGTCAATAGATCGATCAATTGATTTTTCCCACAGATTCAACCAGCTGCTTTAAACCATCTGAAAAGGACTACAAGTCACAGAGTACACTGCTGTGAGAAGTATCCAATCAGAGAGTGGCAGACTCTTGTTGCCGGGCAGATAACGGCAGGCAGACGTTGGAGGTTGGTCTTTGAATTCACGTTTAGATTTCAGATCAGCTTGGTTTAGTTCTGGATGATGCAGCAGCCGAGGATCATGGGTAACGTAGTGACAGAGGGGTGTCACATGATCAAACTGTTTATAGAGGAGTAGAAGAAGAAACTCGTCTGCTGGAACAGAAACTTCAACACAAATATTTTTTCTGTTGATGTTTTTCATGTGAATTTTGTGTTTAAGAATTATGAGAAGAAATACTTGAACATAGAGGAGAGTTATTTTAAGAATGTTTTCGTAGTCTGGAGATAAAGACCGTTTACAGACGTGACGGTCCTCAATCATGAGTTAAAAGATCATGTGATTACTTGATAATAACTACGTCATTAAAACGTGAAGATCTCATGATGAAGAACAGAAGATTGTCACCATGCTCACGTAATAACAAAACAAAGATGAAAAACAGACAAAGTTGTGTAATTACATAATAAAGCTCAAGGTATCGTTCAAGAACCCTAACCCTATCGATCAAGACAACGACTGTAATTAAAGATCGGAACAAGACAAGATTGTGAACATAAACACTAAAATCTAAAACTCAAAATTAAACTGTTAGCAACAACTTGTGCTAACATTAGCTAAGAATTACATTACTGTATAGATAGTGTAACAGCTGATCAGAACTAACTAATCAATAACAGCTGTTGGTAAATTGTTTCAGATCGATGACGCGCTTATGTTTCAGTGATGTCACTAAATGGTAACGATTCAAACGGTGACATCAGCATAAATATCGGCCTCCTGCTAATGAGCTAATGTTTGTTAGCAGGTGAGCTCAAAGACCTGATCCAGCAGACAGGAAGTGACAGGTGGTGACAGGAAGTGACAGGTGGTGACAGGAAGTGACCGTGCAGTGATGTCACACAGGGGCAGGAAATGTAAAGGAAGCCTCTAAGCGGACTTCTTCTCCTTCAGACTAACCGTGAGAGCCAAGCGGCCGTTACTGAGCACGCACACTAAAGTGACTCAACCAAAGGGGACGGGGCTTTCAGTTTCAGCGGACTTCCTTTGATTGGTCTGGGTAGGACGTAACCATGGCAACAACTGAAGTCTCCTGTCCTCGTCCACAGAGGTCAGCGGCGAGGTGGGCGGGGCCTCCAGGAGGCGGTGCCGTCAGCGGGCTCAGAACTCGACCTTGCAGGCGGGGAAGGTCTCCTCCTGCATGGCCACGGTGCTGTTGCTGCCCAGCACGGTGATGGACAGCTCCCTCTGCCTGTCGTGGGTCTCCTGGTACCACTCGTGCATCGGAAGCGAATCAAACGTGGGGATCAGAGTCACCTGAGGATGGGGCAGAGAAACGGACCAATCAGAGAACAGATTATGATATGGCGAGGCAGATAAACATCCGTCAGCGTTTCCACTGACCTGGACCTCCGGCCAGCTGCTCTTCCCCTCCAGCAGAGCGTCCAGGATGCTCCTCATCGCCACCTCCTTCACAGGGTCGTCTCCACTCACAATGTAGTGGGAGGCGCGAAGGCGGCGGAAGAACTCCAGGTCCACAGTGGCGGAGGCACAGCCGGACGGCAGGTAGGCCAGGTCCACGTAGACCACAGAGCCCTCAGGACCTGCAGCTTTGGAAGCTGGGAGGACGTCAGAGGAATTACATTCAAACTGTCCCCACAACAAAAACAGCTTTGCGCTCTGCAAGCCACCAGATTTCTTTTGACAAGACCAGTAATTTTACCTTGCAAAACACAGGAGTTCACTGTCCGACCGCTGCCCCGATCAGCAAACTTACACATCACTTTGTATCCAAATGAACCCTTTAAAACACCAAAGTCATACAATGAACCAAACAAATGAACTGACCAAGGCCAGCAGCTCCTGTGTTCAGTGAGGTAAAATTACTGTTTTTGTCAATGGAATCTGGTGGCATTGAAGAGAGCAAGAGAATGGCAAATTAAAGCGTCCAATTAAACTGATGTTTTTTTTTTCTAGCAGGCTAAGATCAATTTTCCTGCCCCCCCCCCGACCTCTATCTACTGCAACACACTGACTGTGGAGAAGGACCTCAGAAGACTGGACTTTTTAAAACATATTCTAGAAATTTGCCCCAAAGCATTGTGGATGTTTTCAAAACAAAAACAAATAAAACAAAAATGTGAATAAATGGTTTAAGTTTGGACATACACACATTGAAACCAGTTTCTTTACGCCACCTACCAGACGACGGAGGTTTCGTAGTTCCGATTTTGGAGCCCCCAAGGGAGTTCCGGGTCAGTGGCTTTGTGTCAAAGCTGGAGGTCGTCTTCAGCGACCCTGCAGAGCCGCCGGTCTTGGGCTTCCCGTTGAGGGCCGCGGCGCCTCCAGTCGCCTTCTGAAGCGTACCTGCTGCTTTCTTGGTCTTGGCAGCACTCTTCAGATTCTTGCCTGAACTGTCAGCGTCTGCGTCCGCCATGCAGGCTCTGGGCTGGGGTGGTAACGGGGGCAGATCCTTGACCGGGGCTGGTGGCGGGTCATGGGAGGACAGCTGCCCCCCCATGTGGGAGTAATGTGGATTGGGATGATCCTGTGGATGACTGGGTGGGAAAAGGCTGCTGGAATCATCGTCAGAGTCGACATCCGCCGTAATGGACGGACACTCCTCTGTGCTGGGGGGAACGTCCGAGTCCGTGGCCGTTGGGAGGGAGTCGCTAAATGATGTGGGGGGGGTCTCCTGGCTGTAGGCTGAAAGGCAGGCGCCGCTGCTTTGGTCCTGCAAGTGGTTGCTGTTGTCGGAGACGTCTGGCGAGGTGGCGGTGGCGAGGCCGGGGCTGACGTGATGCTGATGGTTATCAGGAGTCTTGGGGTGCTGGAACTCACAAGGAGACACTAAGCAGAGGTCCACGTCATGAGGGATGTCTGAGATGAGCTCCGACAGCCCATGGATGTTCTCTTCTGATCCATTGCCACAGCGCCCGTTTAGGCTGGACTTCAGCGGTAAGGTCATCCCTGTGTTGGCGTCCATGTTACTAATGTGTCTGTTGGAGTAGACTCGGTCTCCCAGGAGTTCTCTGGGTGACACCACGGTGGGAGGCAGGACATGCTCTGAAGAAACCGACAGGGAGTCATCGACCTCTGTGGAGTGAGGAGAGCCTACTTCCGCCGGCATGGAGGTGATGGTGGAGGACGAGTCCGTCATGATGTCTCTGAGAGGGCTGTGCGTCAGACGGTCTGACTTTTTATCCTGAGAGGACATGGAGTTTTCCAGGCCTTCTCTCAGGGAGGTCAAGTCCGAGGTCCTACAGCCCTCACAGCCCAGAGCGGACATCATCGTTGCAAGGCTGCCAGCGCCGCCTTCGGGCACCTGATGGAGAGGGCCACGTCCTACACAGTCAGGAGCTTTCTCCTCGTCGTCAGGTCTGTTGTTCCAGGAGTCTCTGCCCGGCTGGGGCACAGCAGGTGCGAAGCCAATGCCAACGCTGAGGTTACTCTGTGGAATCTTGGCAAGGGGTGAGGAGGCAGCAGCCACTTCCTGGTCCGTGTCCTTACAACGAAACTTTTCAGGACTCTCCAGTGTCGGGGTCCGGTTCCCATCGCCCTCTGCTCTGTCAGAGGTCCCGGCTGCAGTGGCCTTCTGAACGCCGTTCCCGTTGTTGTCCTCTTCCAGCTGAAGTCTTTCAAACTCAGCCGTCATGTCCTCGGGTGTCGACACCTTGGAGCGGTCTGCCTCCTTCTGGGCTTCCTGCTCCTTTGAGCCCAGCTTCCCCTTAGTCCCTTTATTCGAGAAGTCTTTTTTTGGAAGAGTCCCGTCTTTCTTCAGAGTCCCGCTCTTTGCTGAAGCCTTTTTTACGTCCGAACTTGATGCTGCACTCGTTGCTTTCTTCACCTCTTTGACAGCCGGTTTGGCTGTTTTCTTCTCCTCCGTTTTGACGTCCTTCTTGCCGTCTTTCTTTGGCTCAGGTTTGATGTCTTTCTTTGGTTTTGTACTTACTACTTCCTTTTTTATTGCCTCTTTCCTTTTCTCTAGACTTTCTTCTTTCTTTAAAATGGCCGCCGGGGCCTTCTCTTCCTTCTTTTTCACTTCCTTTTTCTCTTCTTTTGGCACATCTTTCTTTGGAACAAGCTTTTCAGCAGGTTTCGGAGGCTTTGATTTTACATCTGCATCTTTTGATTTGGACTTTTCTTCTCCATCCTTCTTCTCTTTAGGTGCAGCTTCACATGCGGCCTTTGGCTTCATTTTAACCTCCTGTTTTTTGACGTCTACTCGTCCTGGCTTGTCTTTCTGCAAGGCACTACTAGGTCTGAAGTCCCTGGACTGGGACTTAAGGCTCTCTCGACTCTCTGCTCGTTTGGGTTGTTTCTCAGGTTTGGATGTTTCCAGGTCCTTCATGCACACAACCGGATGTTTGAGGAATTCTAGATGTTTGAGTTTTTCAAGTCCTTCCAGAATTTTGGTCTGTGGAGTGCAGCCGGGGAAGAGGACACAGATGATCTTCTCCTGAGGACTGGACGGATGCCAGACCAGCAAAGCACAAATGGAAATAAGGCATGGAAGTGGGAGATTGGAGCCCTTTATGTTTGAGTTGCTGTGTGGCCAAACCTGCATCAAAGCTTCAAGGTTTTTGCTGCCGCTGACTGGATTCAGAGTGTACAGCTCCAGGCGGCCCACTCCCATCTTCTGAAACAAGATAACGGGTTCTATACTGGGTCCATTAAAGCGGCTTAGGGGTTCGGGCCTGAACGCAAGTCTTTGTAGGTACTGCAGAGTGAGCGCCACCTGGTCACAACTCCGCAGCTTGCTGGGGTCTCCTTCCATGGACCTCAGCCTGTCGGGAGCGTTGAGGAAGACCACCCCGATCTCAGGGGAGATGTGGTTTTTCATCCAGTCCTCTTCAGTCTGGGACCTTGCAGCCTCGTCCTCCTGCTCTGCGACTTTCCTCAGCAGCAGACTGTTCAGCCCGGGCAGGTTGTCCACACCAATGTGAGTCAGGAGCACAGAGTCGATCCGGTCCAGGTGTCGCACCAGTTTCCAGAAGCAGGAGCGGGGATCTGAGCCACCGTTCACCAGGATGTTAAAACCGTTAACGGCGAAGAACGCCGAGTCCCCCCTCCCACCGGGGAAGATGTAGCAGCAGGGCCGTGAGAGCTTCAGGAAGCCTACGGTGCTCGGGGGCTCCAGGAGGCCAAAGGGCGACTCGGGCTCCAGCGACTCGGATAAGTACTCCGTGAACTCCTGCAGACCTTCCATCTCTGGGAGGACGAGGGGAGGGTTGATCTGAATGTCTATGAAGTCTTGTATGTTGTGTTTGTCCAGTGCAGAGTCCTTCCAGAGGCCGTAGTCCGGACAGCTCAGGGTGAGGCTGGCCTTCGCCGCCGGGTCCGCAGAGCTCAACAACCCTCCTACCTGTTAGAATAAAAACAACAAATTTAATGGAAAAAAAACGTATTTTTCTTTTCTTCAATTCAGGGCACAATTTCAGTCCTTTTCTCACTCATTCTGCTTCACTGACTTCTGGAACCTTTTAGCTGAGGTTGGACACATTTTAGGGACATGAAGAAGAAGAAGATCCTCCAAGAAATGACATCACCAGAAGAAGAAACACAGACGAAGCGTTTAGGTCACAAAACTCAGAGGGTTAATATGACTGAAACATCACAACACACTGAGCTGCTGTTGGACAAACACATGATCACTTTAATAAAGTGATCATGTGTAGTGAAACAGAGTCAGAGTCCAGTAGGAGAAGTTCACCATGAAGCTGCTGGAACATCTGGATGTGCCGACGGCTTCATTAGCTTCTGTCACGGAGGGAACGTTATTATCCGATAACATCCAGGCTGAAGCAGTTTATCATCTCAGGAGGCTTCACAGGTCTCACCAGACAACAAGTGTGTCTCAGGTGAGGCTCAGATAACAGCCGCTGCAGACAGAGCAACAGCAGCAGGGTTGCTGTAGCGTCGGGGTCATTGAGGCGTTTTCCTGCTCGTATGAGGGCAGAAACGGGACAGAGGAGCGCTCCAGAGGAAGATTCCCTCTGCGGACCCGTGCCTCCTCGGCTGTAATTCACTGGATCATTCGGAGCTCTGTTGAGCTTCTACGGTTAGAGAAGGTGTCTGAGAGGTCGGAGCACAGCCCTCACCTGTTGACCAGCTCATCTAATTGTCACCTGAACGTTTCCCCTCCGCTCCGAAATCTGATCAGCGCAGAGGCCTGACAGTAACGTTTTATTTCATGACTGACCGGCTGCTGCCTGATGACCATCAGAACCACAGCACCGCCGTCCTGACCATGAGAAACTGCAACGGACACGTTCCAAACCAAAATCATCCAATCACACCTTCAATTCAGGCCTGCAACTGACCACTGTGTCACCCCTGATTAATCTGACAGTCAGCTGTGAGATGGCAGTCAGGCGTGTGTCTGGCGTGTGTCAGGCGTGTGTCAGGCGTGTGTCTGGCGTGTGTCAGGCGTGTGTCAGGCGTGTGTCTGGCGTGTGTCTGGCGTGTGTCTGGCGTGTGTCTGGCGTGTGTCTGGCGTGTGTCAGGCGTGTGTCAGGCGTGTGTCAGGC
>NC_092017.1:29203880-29231380 GCF_042242105.1 Pempheris klunzingeri | reverse complement strand
ACAGGCCCATAGTCAGGCTGTAAACAGACTAATCAGGCCTACAGTCAGGCTGTAAACAGGCCCACAGTCAGACTGTAAACAGACTGTAATCAGGCCTACAGTCAGGCTGTAAACAGGCCCATAGTCAGGCTGTAAACAGACTGTAATCAGGCCTACAGTCAGGCTGTAAACAGGCCCACTAAACAGGCCCACAGTCAGGCTGTAAACAGGCCCACAGTCAGACTGTAAACAGGCCCACAGTCAGGCTGACAGGCTGTAAACAGGCCCATAGTCAGGCTGTAAACAGACTGTAATCAGGCCTACAGTCAGGCTGTAAACAGGCCCACAGTCAGACTGTAAACAGACTGTAAACAGGCCCACAGTCAGGCTCTAAACAGACTGTAAACAGGCCCACAGTCAGGCTGTAAACAGGCTGTAAACAGGCCCATAGTCAGGCTGTAAACAGACTAATCAGGCCTACAGTCAGGCTGTAAACAGGCCCACAGTCAGACTGTAAACAGACTGTAAACAGGCCCACAGTCAGGCTGTAAACAAACTGTAATCAGGCCTACAGTCAGGCTGTAAACAGGCCCACAGTCAGACTGTAAACAGACTGTAATCAGGCCTACAGTCAGACTGTAAACAGGCCCACAGTCAGGCTGTAAACAGACTGTAAACAGGCCCACAGTCAGGCTGTAAACAGGCCCACAGTCAGACTGTAAACAGGCCCACAGTCAGACTGTAAACAGACTGTAAACAGGCCCACAGTCAGGCTGTAAACAGACTGTAAACAGGCCCACAGTCAGGCTGTAAACAGGCTGACAGTCAGGCTGTAAACAGGCTGTAAACAGGCCCACAGTCAGGCTGTAAACAGACTGTAAACAGGCCCACAGTCAGACTGTAAACAGACTGTAAACAGGCCCACAGTCAGACTGTAAACAGACTGTAAACAGGCCCACAGTCAGGCTGTAAACAGGCCCACAGTCAGGCTGTAAACAGGCCCACAGTCAGGCTCTAAACAGACTGTAAACAGGCCCACAGTCAGGCTGTAAACAGGCTGTAAACAGGCCCACAGTCAGGCTGTAAACAGACTGTAAACAGGCTGACAGTCAGGCTGTAAACAGGCTGACAGTCAGGCTGTAAACAGGCCCACAGTCAGGCTGTAAACAGGCTGTAAACAGGCTGACAGTCAGGCTGTAAACAGGCTGACAGTCAGGCTGTAAACAGGCTGTAAACAGTTTTCTGGGCGCCTCAGTGGATTTATTGTCTGAATGTGAACACTTTGGTCTGCGGTCGGTCTGAATGACTGGAAACTGTGAAATCAGTGTGAAGTCAGACAAACCAGCTCCTGTTCAACAGCCTGTTTACTGCCCCCCCCCCCACCCCACCAGACTCCCCCGACCCCCCCACTCTGTATCCAAACCTTCTTTTATAACAGCTGGAAAATCAGGTTACTGACGTCACATGATGACGAACTAAAGAGAAATCAGAGGACATTTGGTTCATCCGCAGCCCTCAGAGCTCCGGTCTGTGACCGAGCCTCACTGTTCACGTTCACCGGAAAAACCGTCAAGCTCCACAAAATAAAAAAACATCCGCTGGGATGGGATTTTCAAAACAAAAGCCTCCTCGGAGGGGAACCACGCGCCACGTCTGATGGTGTTTAAATGGACAAACTGTGAGGTAGAAAATGTGAAAGTGATAATTCAGAGAAAGTCCGTCTGCCTTCACAGAACACCGACAGGAACGGTACGGGCGATATAACCGGAGAACAGGAGGAAGCCTCAAAGCCAGGCCCGTTCCCACCGGGAGGCCCCTCCGGTCACAGTCTGGGGGTGGACCGGCTAAAGTTTTAAATAAATGACCCAAACCGAAGTAAAGGAGACTCAATAAACACTTAAAACAGAGTTAATTCGGAGTTAGGTCGGAGTTTGAGGGTCGGTCCGGTGGGCTGAGAAAGAGGAAGCCTGTTAGCTTAGTTAGCTTAGTTAGCTGCTCTCAGCTCCGGACGGTTTTACCGGTGTGAACGTTACCGGCAGGAGGAAACTATCTGCTGAACCCTCCGGGTAGAAAGAGGGAGACAGGGGGGAGACAGGGGGGAGACAGGGGGGCGTCCTGTCGGAGCCGCTCTGCTCTCCACCGGCAGCGCTTCTTCGCGAGTTTTATTGTGAAGGGCCCCACGGCTCCCCGGTGCCGGTTAACTTCACCAGAACTCACCTGCCTCGATCTGCTGCAGCAGCCGCTCCAGCAGGCCGGCGGGCCGCAGCGCGCCAACCACCACCAGCACCGAGTAGTCCGCCGCCGCAGGCCGCGACAGGCCGCCTGGGGGAGAAGGACCAGGACCGGGACCGGGACCACCGCCCCGCTCTACCGCCGCTACCGCCGCCATCATGGTCTGGACTGTCCACGGATGACGACACACACACACACACACACACACACACACACACACACACACACACACACACACACACACACACACACACACACACACACACACACACACACACACACACACACACACACACACAGATAGTCCTCAGAGGCGGAAAACGAGGCGGCCAATCAGAGAGCAGCGGAGAGGGAGGAGGGCCAATCAGAGGAGAGGGTGCGTTAAGGTGCTGCTGAGGAGAAATCAGCTCCAACACGGTGTGGAAGAGGCTCCATAAATAGATATTTCAATTATTTAAAGGTTAAGTCAACGTAGTAAAGTAAAAATTACACTTCAAATTAATAATTACAAGCTAAAGCAAAACTGCCATGTAAGGTGTCATTTAAAAACGTTAAAAACGTCAAGAATTAATTTCCATCATTGTTAGTGTTTAATTTTTGTAAGCATTTCTATTTCAAAGGACCATTAACTGTTGAAAAGATCTAATGAAGGTTTGATTGTTACTCAAAACACTGAATGATTTTCTTATCCAATATATAACTACATTTGTACACGTGACACCTCATGAATACGTAGATAGAAAACACTTGAAGATTACACACATGGACTGCTGGAAATATTATTACACCTATAAAAAGAAGAACCACGGAGTGTATTTACTAACACAAAATATCGCAAATTGGTGAAATAAGACTGAAATGAATAAATCATCAGTCCAAACTAATCATTAATAATCTAATAATGATCAACCTGGCCTGTGGACACTTAAACTGTGTCGGTCGTGTTTCCTATAATCATGAACGCAGCTCGGGGTCAGCTGTTTCCGGGTCTTCCAACATGGCGGCGCCCACGTCCGACAGGTGCGGCTTCTTCGTGGAGAAAAAGAAGCGCTTCTGTAAGATGAGCCCCGCGAGGGGGGGGCGGTTCTGTGGAGAGCACGCGACCATGGTGAGTTCACGGACAGAGACAATGAAGAGTTGAACTACAACAAATACTACAAGTACCATTACTAGTAGTACCTTTCCTCTTCCTCCTCCTCCCCCTCCTCTTCTTCTTCCTTCTCTTCCTCCTCCTCCCCCTCCTCTTCTTCTTCCTTCTCTTCCTCCTCCCCCTCCTCTTCTTCTTCCTTCTCTTCCTCCTCTTCCTCCTCCCCCCTCTTCTTCTTTTTCCTTCTCTTCCTCTTCCTCCTCCTCTTCTTCCTTCTCCTCTTCCTCTTCCTCCTCTTCCCTACAGGTGACCATCTATTAACAGCTTCCTGTTTCCTGTTTCAGGAGGGGGGGGGCAGCAGGAGGGTGGTGTGTCCTCTGGACCCCAAACAGTGAGTCATCAATCACATGACTGATCTGATGAAGATGAATTTGTGGAGCAGCTTTCAGTCTAATGTGTGTGTTGTTTCTGTGTGTGTGTGTGTGTGTGTGTGTGTGTTGTTTCTGTGTGTGTGTGTGTGTGTGTGTGTGTGTTTCAGCACTGTGTATGAGGACAAACTGGACAAACATCTGAAGAAATGTAACTCCAGAGAGAAACCCAAACCTGTGAGCCCCCCCCACTTTATTATTAGAGAGAGAGTGTGTGTGTGTGTGTGTGTGTGTGTGTGTGTGTGTGTGTGTGTGTGTGTGTGTGTGTGTGTGTGTGCGTGCGTGCGTGCGTGCGTGTGTGTGTGTGCGCTCAGTGTTCAATGAAGCTTTTTGTGTGTTTGACCTGAAGGTTTTTTATGTGGAGAACAGAAACTCTGGATCAGCTGACAATGACGACACGCTCCAACAGGTAACACCTGTGACATCTGACACCTGTCACACCTGTGACATCTGACACCTGTGACACCTGTGACATCTGACATCTGACACCTGTGACATCTGACACCTGTGACACCTGTAACACCTGTGACACCTGTAACACCTGTGACACCTGTGACATCTGACACCTGTCACACCTGTAACACCTGTAACACCTGTGACATCTGACACCTGTGACATCTGGGACATCTGTCACACCTGTAACACCTGTGCTGTGACACCTGTCACACCTGTAACACCCGTCACATCTGTCACACCTGTCACCTGTAACACCTGTGACATCTGTCACGCCTGTAACACCTGTGCTGTAACACCTGTGACACCTGCAACACCTGTGACATCTGACACCTGTGACATCTGTGAAATCTGTCACACCTGTCACACCTGTGCTGTGACACCTGTCACACCTGTCACACCTGTGACACCTGTCATACTCGTCACACCTGTAACACCCGTCACACCTGTAACACCTGTGCTGTAACACCTGTGACACCTGTAACACCTGTGACATCTGACACCTGTAACTCCTATAACACCTGTAACATCCGACACCTGTGACATCTGTGAAATCTGTCACACCTGTGCTGTGACACCTGTCACACCTGTCACACCTGTGACACCTGTCATACTCGTCACACCTGTAACACCCGTCACACCTGTAACACCTGTGCTGTGACACCTGTGCTGTAACACCTGTGACACCTGTAACACCTGTGACATCTGACACCTGTAACTCCTATAACACCTGTAACATCTGACACCTGTGACATCTGTCACACCTGGCACACCTGTGCTGTGACACCTGTCACACTCGTCACACCTGTAACACCCGTCACACCTGTCACACCTGTGCTGTGAATGATGGTAATCAGACCAAAGGTCTGTTTGTCTCTCAGCTGAGTCTCTGTGAGCGAAGCCGGGCTGAGTTGGAGTCACTGGTGGACAAACTGAAGGCAGCAGTCACAGGTCAGTTCCTCCTCCTCTTCCTCTTCCTCCTCCTCCTCTTCCTCTTCCTCCTCCTCCTCCTCCTCCTCCTCTTCCCCATGATGAAGGTGTAGTTGTTGCTGCAGGGCTGCAGTTTGATGTGGAGAACAGGTTTCTGTCTCATCCTGTCGTCCAGGAGGAACTCAACAACCCAAAGAACGGAGACTCCGCCCACAAGCACCTGAAGCAGCAGGTACAGAGAAACACCTGATCACACCTGATTTTTTAAATACGCAGGTTGTTCCTGTCTCACCTGCCAGGTGTGTCCAGTCCTCTATCTTAGGTCACCTGAAGGCACTGGGGCTGCTGGGAAGGGGGCGGTGCTTCGTGGAGTTTGGAGCAGGTCGAGGGAAACTGTCCCACTGGATCCACGAAGCCCTGAAGACCCCCGAAGCCCTGAAGATCCCTGACGACCTGAAGACCCCCGACGACCTGCAGCTGCTGCTGGTGGAGCGCTGCAGCACCCGCTTCAAGGCAGGAGAACTGTTTTACTAGACTGAAAAACACCCCCAGATCAGCAAGCTCCAAACCCCAGACTGATCAGGACCCATCAGGTCTGCGATCGCCTTTCATTTTTGGCTCTTTAAAATCATCAGGGGGGCGGAGTCAGCAGGTACATCTCCCAGCCAGCAGAGGGCGTCAGATCCCAAAAGCAGCTTTTAGACTTTTTATCGATTCCATTTGATGAATCCAAAAAGTGATTCTGGTAACCGTTTTGGTTCTGTTATGTTTCTGATCTGGTTCTGATCTGGTTCTGATCTGGTTCTGATCTGGCTCTGATCTGGTTCTAATCTGGCTCTGATCTGATTCTGTTATGGTTGTAATCTGGTTCTGATCTGGTTCTGTTCTGGCTCTGATCTGGTCCAGGTGGACGGGAAACATCAGGATGCTGGTGTTGAGTTTGAGAGGCTGCAGGTCGACATTCAGCATCTGGATTTAAGTAAGAGACGAACATGTGGACTCTGCTGTACGGGTCTGAATGAAGGTCTGAATCTTCTCACTGGGTGTTTTCAGGTAAAGTCCCTCTGCTCCGACACAAGAGGCTCCCATTGGTCGCAGTTGGAAAACACCTGTGTGGAGCGGCGACAGGTGAGAGCAGTCCTCCACTCTGATTGGCTGTGAGCAGGTCAGCCTGAGGTGGTGGTTGTGGACTCAGCTGGTCTCTGTTTCTGACTCCAGATCTGGCTCTGCGCTGCTTGTTGGAAACACCAGAGGAGATTCAACCGCCACCGAAACGCCCCAAAGCCTCAGAACTGGCTGACGATCCAGAACCAGCTCATTCGGCAGCATCGCCATACCCGGATCCTGGTTCCGATCCTGGTTCTGGTCCTGGTCTGGGTCCGGTCCTGGGCCTGGCGGTGGCACTGTGCTGCCACCATCGCTGTGAGTGGCGTCATTATGTCGGTCAGCAGTTCTTCCGGCAGCGAGGACTCGGAGCTGCAGAGTTCTCTGCTTTCTGTCGGATGTCCAGCTGGGCCACATGTGGACTCAGACCGACCAATCAGGACGCTCCACCTCAGGATGCGACCAATCAGAAAGGAGATGATGAAGAGCATGAACCAGCAGAGGAGACAGACACTGTGACCAGGTAAACGTGACCTCCGACGTGTCAGGACGGAACGTCTGTATATTTATTTCTCCACGTGTTCCTCACATGTTCCTCACTTGAACCTCACGTGTTCCCCCTGTGTGTTCTCTGTAGTTTCCTGTGCGCTGAGGACCGCGAGCGGCTCGGTCATCTCTGTAAGCGTCTGATCGACGGCGGCCGTCTGGACTTCCTGCAGACCAGAGGCTTCGCCGGCAGGCTGGTGGCGTACGTGGACCCTGAGGTCACTCTAGAGAATGTGTTACTGACCGCCGTCCCGTCACACGTGACCTCATCTTCGCCCTGAAGGTCGATCTGCAGCGACTCAGAAGAACCACGTCACAGAAGGAGTTCCTACAAAAGAGTCTTTATTTATACAGAAGCAGCGTTTTTACATTAAACAGTTTGTGTTCAGTCTGTTGATTTGTTTCTTCACTCAGACACACGTGTGCATTCACACATACGTGAGGTCAAACATCTGGAGAACATGAGCTAAAGGAACATTACCGTCCGTCTGCTGCGTGACCTTATCAGAAACGTAAACATAAACGAGTCTTGAAAACGTGACGTGAATCTTTGTCTCCGCTCAGACGTGGTTTTATTGTGACGCGTCGCCGTCCGACTCTGAAACGCCGAGAACAGAAACACGAGTTCAGAAACACGTCAGACATCCAGCGACAGAATGTTCTCAGTGAGACCAGCAGAATTACTGTTAATATCATACATGTTACGCGTTATTAGACACCTGCTCGTATCTACATGCTAAGAACGTGTTCCAACCTGCGGCTCTGGACCCACCGAGGGTCACCAGGTGAATCTGTGAGGTTACGAGACGATAAACTGGACACGAAAGAAGAAGAAATAATTCCCAGGAGTCTTTTCATTCCTGATGATGCTTAGTCGACACACAGTCAGATGGAGAATCTGTTAAACCTGGTCCAGCACAGGACAGCGAATATGGTCAAAGACGTGATGATGTCACAGTGATGTCAGACTACAACCTGCAGGCTGTTTGTAGAGACGCCACAATGAATCTCACACACAATGTTTGTCAGTTTAAAGATGATTTTAGAGTCAGTAAAGTCTCAGTTTGTGGTGAAGACGGTAAAGAACCATTTAGTTTGGTGTCAAACCGCCCGTGAGCTTCATCCTCTGGTCTCCTGCTAGCTAGCGAGCTAACTACGCTACGTCCCCGTGCTTATGTACCGTCATCTGACCTGCTGTGTTTCATCAGAGACTCCTGGTGCTGTGATCTGTTAAACTGTCAACCTGTTAAATGGGTTTAAACTGTTATTTAACTGTTAGCGTGTTAAACTGTTAGCGTGTTAAACTGTTAGCATGTTAAACCCGCTGACTGGCCGTGAGGACACGTGTTGACAGCGTGTTGATACTAACGGGGGACTCGGTGCATGTTGACGACAGCGTACGCTCTCTTTCTGGACTCCTGGATATAAATCTGCATGAACTCCCGTCCAAACATCTCTCTGTCGTCTTCGTCCTCGGGGTTCGTCCTGCTGGGCAGCGTCACGTCCAGAGTCAGAGGGTTGTCCCTGAAGTTCACAAACCTGTCCGACAGGAACAGAGACTGAGGTCTACATGACACTGATGGAACACAACAAATAATTATTCTAATTATTTTATTTTGTTTGAGAACTGAGGACTGACAGACTGACCTGAGGACCGACAGACTGACCTGAGGTTGGACATGTCCTCCATCAAGGGGGGGACGTCTGTCAGCCGGTTGCTGCTGAGGACCAGGGTGTCCAGCGCCGTCATCCTGCTGATGCTGTCGGGGAGTTTCTCCAGCTGGTTCCTCTGCAGCCACAGAGTGCGCAGCGTCTCCATCCTGAGGACACACGAGTCTCAGTGTTCATTGGCCGGGGACAGAAAGGGGCGGGGCTCCAGTGACTCCCTCACCCACCTGTGGATGTCTTCAGGTAGGTGGCACAGCCGGTTTCCTGCCATGTCAAGCCACTCGAGCGCCGGCAGTCCGACCACGCAGTCCGGCATGCAGGTGAAGTCGTTCATGGAGAGATCCAGGTGCTGCAGCTTCTTCAGGTTCCTCAGCTGGGGACAGAGGACAGACCTCAGACCTGGTTTAAGTTTAAGTTCAAAAGTTGTCTGCTGGTTTGGTTTTGTGTTCAACCAGGTCCATCCTGTCTGTAGATGATGCAGAAACACTAGTCCACACATTAGTCACTTCCAGGTTGGATTATTTCTGTTCCTTATTATCAGGCTGCCCCAATAAGTCCTTAAAGACTCTCCAGCTGGTCCAGAACGCTGCTGCTCCTGTTCTGACCAGAACTAAGAGAAGAGACCATCTTTCTCCTGTACTGGCTTCTCTTCACTGGCTTCCAGTAAAATCTAGAATAGAGTTTAAAATCCTGGTATACATTGATATCTAAAGCTGATTTAGTTTGGGGAATCTGGTTTTGGTTATTCACACCTAGTGTGAACACTATCAGAGGTGGTTGGTACCTGGTCTGGTAGCTGGTCCAGGTCACGGTTCATGGCCAGCTCCAGTCTCTCCAGGCTGTCACAGCTGCTCAGCTCTTCAGGAACAAACCGGATCCTGTTGTAGCTCAGCAGGAGCTCCCTGAGCCGGGTGAGCTTCCCTGAGACCAGAACCAGGACAGAAGAGGACTCAACACATCGATCTAGAGAACACAAAACGGGGGGTGGGGGGGTGGGGGGGGACTAACCAATCTGTTTGGGGATCTCGGTGACCCCGTTGCGGGACAGGTCGAGTACCAAGAGGTTTTGGAAGCTGGAGATGAAGTGAGGGATCTTCTGCAGTCCGGTCCGATGAATCTGCCACTCCTGGATCTGACTGAGCTGGACCAGACAGCCTGGCAGCGACTGGAGGAACGGGGTCAGAAAAATCAGAGTGAGACTCACCTGACAGTAGATACCAGACCTGGTGAGTCCACCTGAGCAGTCCTCAACCTGGGGGGTGTTACCTTCCAGTCCTCCTGCTCGATCCGCAGGATCAGCCGCCCGTCTTCGGTCTGAAGCTTCTGTTTCAGCCGAGCCAGAGCTGCCCGGTCCTCCCAAACACAGAGACTCAGTCTGGACCAGGAACACGGACCACAGCGACCATTAGAGACCAGGGCCAGGACTGAGTCTGGACCTGGACCGAGTCTGGACCAGGACTCAGTTTGGACCTGGACCTGTTTCCCTAAAGAGCAGCTCAGAACAAACTCTTTCATTCAGAGACCAAAGATTCAGGAATTCAACAGGAAGGATTCAAGAATCCCCACAGAGCAGCTCAGAGATTAGATTAGGACCCAGTGGAGGAAGAACTCCCCTTTAACGGGGGGAAGAACTCCCCTTTAACGGAAGAACTCCCCTTTAACAGGAAGAACTCCCCTTTAACGGAAGAACTCCCCTTTAACGGGGAGAAACCTCGAACAGAACCAGACGGGGGGGCTTTCTGCTGGGATCCGTGTTGGGTGGGGGGGCAGGGAGAGAAAAAACAGCGACTACAGTGCTGACAATAGGAATGTGACTAATACTGATCAACATGGTAACAGTGAAAAACATGACGAACGACAGGACTAACTGTGGTTAGTGGCGGTTAGCGGCAGTTAGCGGCGGTTAGCAGCGGTTAGCGGCAGTTAGCAGTGACCAATAGAATCAGCAGTAGGTGCAGTCTGACCTGCCTGTGGCCCCGCCCCTCGCCGTCCTCCTCTTCTCCTCTTCTTCCTGGTCCCGCTGGATCCTGCTGATCCTGGTCTCCCACAGAGCCTTGATGGAGCTCACCGAACCACCGCACACCGTAACGCCCGCCATCATGACCCCTTCCTGTCAGCCCTGTGATGTCGCAGCACCCCAGCGGTCAGCTAGGACGACCTCTGACCTCTGACCATCCTGTAGGATCAGGCCCCGATCAATAACAGATAGGAAAACAGAAGTTATCAATTCATTCATTCATGTGGTGATTCAGTCAGAGCAGCTCAGAACGAAGAGGAGGCAGTGAACAGAGACAACGATTCACAGGACACAGTACACACAGTACACAGTACACACAGTACACACAGTACACAGTACACAGAGTACAGAGTACACAGCACACAGAGTACACACAGTACACAGAGTACACACAGTACACAGAGTACAGAATACACAGCACACAGAGTACACACAGTACACACAGTACACAGCACACACAGTACACACAGTACACAGCACACAGCACACAGAGTACACACAGTACACAGAGTACAGAGTACACACAGTACACAGAGTACAGAGTACACAGTACACACAGTACACAGGGTACACAGTACACAGCACACAGAGTACACACAGTACACAGAGTACACAGTACACACAGTACACAGGGTACACAGTACAGAGTACACAGTACACACAGTAAACAGTACACAGAGTACACAGTATAGAGTACACTGTGCACACAGTACACACAGTACAGAGTACACAGTACACACAGTACAGAGTACACACAGTACACAGTACAGAGTTCACAGAGTACTGTGAAGAAGTTAAAATGCTTTCAAACATATCGAATGTGGTTCCACAGTGAAAGTAAGGAGCAGAATAAAGATGGAGGTCAGGTTCATCAGCTCTTCATCAGGTCTTCATCAGCTCTTCATCAGTTCTTCATCAGCTCTTCATCAGTTCTTCATCAGTTCTTCATCAGGTCTTCAGCAGGTCATCATCAGGTCTTCATCAATTCTTCATCAGCTCTTCATCAGGTCATCATCAGGTCTTCATCAGTTCTTCATCAGGTCATCATCAGTTCTTCATCAGGTCTTCAGCAGCTCTTCATCAGTTCTTCATCAGGTCTTCATCAGGTCTTCATCAGTTCTTCATCAGGTCATCATCAGGTCTTCATCAGTTCTTCATCAGGTCTTCATCAGGTCTTCATCAGTTCTTCATCAGGTCATCATCAGTTCTTCATCAGGTCTTCATCAGTTCTTCATCAGCTCTTCATCAGTTCTTCATCAGCTCTTCATCAGGTCTTCATCAGTTCTTCAGCAGGTCTTCAGCAGGTCATCATCAGCTCTTCATCAGTTCTTCATCAGCTCTTCATCAGTTCTTCAGCAGATCTTCATCAGTTCTTCAGCAGGTCACTGGTTCCAAACATGTTGGAGAACTGACCTCAGATCTTCTGTCTCTTCCTGTGATTAGATT
This sequence comes from Pempheris klunzingeri, assembly GCF_042242105.1. Lineage (NCBI taxonomy): Eukaryota > Metazoa > Chordata > Actinopteri > Acropomatiformes > Pempheridae > Pempheris > Pempheris klunzingeri. The sequence continues at coordinate 29,219,490 of NC_092017.1, read as the reverse complement.
AGATTCAACTTTATTGTCATTACACCTTTACAGTACAAGGCAATGAAATGCAGTTTGGCATCTAACCAGAAGTGCAATTTGTAGAAAAAGTGCAGAATATATATAAGGTACACAGACTGATGGTGGGGGGGGGGGGGGGGCACCATCACTTCCAGGACTCCTTGTTCTCCTCCAGCTGAAGATGGTTCCTGATCACACTGGCTGTGTGTTTGGGCTCGTTGTCCTGCTGCAGAATCAATCTGGGGCCAATCAGACGTGTCCCTGATGGTATTGATGATGGATCAGTATCAGCCTGGATTTCTCAGCGCTGAGGAACCGTTAACTCTCATCAAATCCAACTCCACCTGCAGAGAGCAGCCCCCACTGCTCCACTGCTCCACTGCTCCACTGCTGCCTGCAGACACCCTGCAGCCCCGCGGAGAACAAACTGCGTCTACGGTCCTCAGCGTTTCCTTGTGCTTCTTCAGGAGAGCCTGAACAGCACATACTGAAGCCCCAGTCTGCTCTGAAGTCTTTACCTGGGGGAGACCTCGCTGATGCAGAACCACGTTTTATACTTCTGAAAGCTTTCTTACTCCTGCCTCCAACCTTTACACAGTACGCACATAGTACACACACTGTAGTACTGCTGTTGCACTACTGTAGTACTGTTGGTAGTGTTGGTAGTACTGGTGGTACTGTTGGTAGTACTGTTGGTAGTACTGTTGGTAGTACTGGTAGTAGTACTGTTGGTAGTACTGGTGGTACTGTTGGTAGTACTGTTGGTAGTACTGTTGGTAGTACTGGTAGTAGTACTGTTGGTAGTACTGTTGGTAGTACTGTTGGTAGTACTGGTAGTAGTACTGGTAGTAGCACTGTTGGTAGTACTGTTGGTAGTACTGGTAGTAGTACTGTTGGTAGTACTGTTGGTAGTACTGTTGGTAGTACTGGTAGTAGTACTGGTAGTAGCACTGTTGGTAGTACTGTTGGTAGTACTGGTAGTAGTACTGTTGGTAGTACTGGTAGTAGTACTGGTACTGCAGTTCTCACCTCATGTCCTCCTGCGTCTCTGCATCTGAAATCTGACCTCAGATCTGCTGGATAATTTTAGCCTGCAGGTCACATGACCCACTGACACGTATTGTCACATGACCCGCTGACACGTACTGTCACATGACCCGCTGACACGTACTGTCACATGACCCGCTGACACGTACTGTCACATGACCCACAGAGTAAAAGTACTGTAGTCCAGTGGTGGAAGTCCTGATAGAGAATAATCTGATATTGATTCTACTGATTGAGATAAATGACAGTTATGAGTTGGTGCTACATGAAGAAAGACTGATTGATTGATCCTTCATCACTTTAGTGGCTTTAATCCTGTTGGTAATAATCAGTGCTCATCATTGATTATTGATCAGATACAGTTACTGCAGTAAAAGTACGTTTCCATGAGGTTTGCTGCAGCAGGAAGGTACCTTGAACACAGCAGTGTTACAGTAACTGTACCCAGTTACCTTACAGGTAACATTTGCAATCACTTCCTGTATCTGTGACATCACATTATTGATCTGTGGCACATCTCCTCGTGGACGCCGTCTGCGATGTGGGGCGCACTGAGCACGCTCAGACGGTGTCACCTTCACCTGGGGAGTGTCATGTGACCTGAGCCGACAGACACCTGGAGGTTTGATCACTTCAACTTTATTCAGCTTTTCACCAGAATCAACCCCCCAATACAAAAACAGTCTGGAGCTACTCACACACACAGAAAACAGTGATGTCACCGTGATGTCACGGCGATGTAACATACAACCAACACCATGTGCCCTTTGCCCAGCAGCCACCTGGACCCAGAGGAAGCCCAGGAGAGGGAGCTGAAAGCTCCGGCTGCCTCAGCGAGCAGGAAAGAAACTACAGTTTAATAAACCTCTCATGGGAGAAAAGCAGCTGATGCCCGTCGGGCCGCTTCAGTTTGTAAGTACGTCACACAGGTGGTTACAGGTGAGGGAGGAAGTGAGGGGTCAGTCAGAGGACCCTTTAGTGCCACAACGAACCAGAACTCAAGTGTTTTAGTTTCTATCATGAAGGTGGAGGCCTGGGGGGGCGTCTGAGTCGTAAATAACATCCCTGGTCGCATCACTTCCTGTCACCTGACAGAGTCCACGCAGCCTGCTGGCCTGACCTCAGCTGGAGGACAAATAGAAACTGATGATGATTAATGATTATTGATTAATAGGGAACTTCATCATCCAGCCCTTCATCAGAGGTCATGTGACCTCAGTCTTCACTTCCTGTTGCTGGTAAACACCTGGTCTCTGAGCTGCTGGGTGACCAAAGTCATATGTCCTGCAGGTTTTAGTCACCGTGGAAACGCTCTACCATTAAAGGATCATTCTGGTGTTTTCAGTGTTTCAGCCTTCAGACCGCAGTCTTCTTGGAACTGATCTCAGACCAGATCCATCAGCAGATTCTGAATCCACTCGCACTTGTGTTGCCAAACTTTTAGGTGGAAAAACTTGGATTTGGACCCACTACCTGAGGGCCCCCAGGACCCTCAAGGCCCCCCGGTTTCCTGCATGTCAGCTGGTTTTGGTAAACTGATGAATTTCTTCACTTTTGTCAGTGAATTTAAACCAAAAACGTACGACATGAGCTGGTTTTAGGGGAGACAGTTGGTATCAGCCTGATTTAATTCACAGAACCTGGATTCAGTGAGAGCCTGGATTCAGTCTGAGCCTGGATTCAGTCTGAGCCTGGATTCGGTCTGAGCCTGGATTCAGTGAGAGCCTGGATTCAGTGAGAGCCTGGATTCAGTCAGAGCCTGGATTCAGTGAGAGCCTGGATTCGGTCTGAGCCTGGATTCAGTGAGAGCCTGGATTCAGTCTGAGCCTGGATTCAGTGAGAGCCTGGATTCAGTCAGAGCCTGGATTCAGTGAGAGCCTGGATTCAGTGAGAGCCTGGATTCGGTCTGAGCCTGGATTCAGTGGCGTGTGTAAACTGGAGCTACAGTCAGACGGTTGAGCTGTATTTTCCGTCCCTGCTGGTCTGTTTCATCCTTCGGTTTTCAGACTGAGGCAGAAAGTCCATTTAGCAGCAGAGTCTCAATGTGCCTGAACCTGCTGACCAGGGTCATGTGATCTGATGTGGACCTCTGAAGGATGCAGCGTTTCTGATCAGACGGAACTCTGACCCGTCTGAGAATCAATAATCAAGTGACATCAATAATCATTTCTAATCATCACAAACATCAGTTTGATTCTGATTTAAGTCTGAACCAAACTCCCCCGAACCTCCACCCAGAGTGTGTGTGTGTGTGTGTGTGTGTGTGTGTGTATGTGTGTGTGTGTGAGAGAGAGATTGGTAGTCATGGAAACAACATGATTGACAGGCTGACCCCTCCCCCTCCCGGCGCCTCGCTCAAAGGCAACAGGAAACGGTAGCGAGCGAACAGGAAGGCCTCGAACAGAAAGGAGTGAAGGCGGCGGGAGGGGAAGTGAGGGTCTGTTAGTGTGGAGTCTGCGCCCCTCCGGGGCTGATGGGAAACATTCCTCCCCTTCCTCTGTCTATTTCAGGTCCAGCACCATGCTGGCCGGGTTCTCCAGGTACTCCCTCCACAGGTTGGAGAAGCGACACATGGTGGCGCCGTCGATGATGCGGTGATCCGCCGACCAGCTGACATTCATGATGTGAGCCCGGACCACCTGGCCGCCGGCGTCGAACCGAGGAAGGACCTGGCAAGTAGAACACAGACGGCAGGGATTTAAAAACTGTGTTTTTAGCTTTGTCTCTGGTTCACGCTGCATCTGAGGTTCATCTGTCGAGTATTTTCTCCATTAATGGCTCAGTCGATAACGTCCTGAAGGCTGAGGTCATCGTGTCTCAGTTTGTCCAACAAATCATCCACAACCCCAAAATATTCAACACAAAAGACCCAGACAGTCACGTTTCTAGAATTCTTGCCTGAAATAGGACTTAGTGGTTTTATATCGATCGATTAATCGACTCATTCTCACTCGTTTAAGTGGTATACCACAAGGCTCTGCATCAGGACCTCTGCAGTCTGTTAAATGGTGCATGATGTTCCCACTTGGCCTCCCCACATTAAAGAGACTATTAATCTATATCAGGGCTGTCAAACTCATTTTCACCGAGGGCCACATCAGCATAATGGTATCCCTCAAAGGGCCAGATGTAACTGTAAGACAGTATAAATGTAACTAAATGTAATGTAAAATAAATGCAACTACTCCTTAATGTTAAATAACTCTGAATTTTTTACTTATTTGCATAGATGTAAAAAAAAATATGTTTGCTTGTTGCTCTGTTATCATAACATAAATCCTTTTAATTTGTCAGGTTATCAAACCCACAGTACTCCATGTTTTTGCTCGTGACTTTCCTGAACACATTCTGCTGTGATCGCAGTTTGCTTTTTAATTCTTGCATAATTTGTTGTTTTTCTTGAAGGCTCACTTAGGCACACTTCGCTCCGTGTTTGGTGTCAAAATGCCGACGTAGATTGGACTCTTTGACAACCGCCACCGCCTCATACACACAAAAGACATGCCGGTTTTTCTCCTTGAAGCACAAACATGTATTCACCTTCCCGTCTTTCTTGAAACAGATCTTCCATCTGCATCATTTTTTCTCTTCCTGGACATTTTGGGATCATTGTTTGTATTTCTAAATTCCACTTGTTCGGAAAGTCGCATTGATGTGGATTGGATACGCTGCACTCTAGTGGCAGGATGCCGTCACTTCGCGGGTAACATAATCGGCATGCATTATGGGAAATGTAGTTTATGGTAAATGCACCCTTTTTATTTATTTATTTTAAGACAATCAGACCTTTTAAGCTCTCGCGGGCCATGACGTGGCAGGCCACATTTGGCCCGCAGGCCTTGAGTTTGACACATATGATCTATATGCACCTACATGAAGCTATCCAGCCTCAGGCCAGTCAGACTGGGTGGCTGATCAAACCTTGGCTCATTGGAGACGAGTCTTCAGGTTGAATTCAGGTTGTGGCTTTTTAACAAGTGGACAATCCTGGTATTCCAGGTGCCTGGAGAAGTTTGGAAACTAACCTGGATTTTTCCCAGAGCTCCGATGGCGACCTCAGAAGGAAGAATGACCGGCTTAGCGTACGTCCCTCCAATCTGAGTAACATCACAAACAGCAAACAGGTTAAAGTCGGCCGGGAACAGTTCTGTTCTGTTGTTGTGGCCTGATCCTTCTTGTGTCGTCGTTGGACTCACTGATCCGATGTTGGACAGGGTGATGGTTCCCCCTGTGAGGTCGGCGGTGCCCAGCTGACCTGCAGCTCCGAGCGCCTGCAGACGGTTTAACTCCTGAGCGATCTCAAAGACACTGAGCAGCTGGACGTTCTTCACGTTGGGAACCAGCAAACCCTGACTGGTGTCCATCGCCAGTCCGATGTTGTGAGACGCCTGCAGGACAGAAAATCATCTGTCTGTGAGACACGACGGCCTCCAGCAGCCGGTCAGTTACATGACCTCATTACACTGACTGCAGTATATATTCATATATTATTATACAGTGGGGCAAAAAAGTATTTAGTCAGCCACCAATTGTGCAAGTTCTCCCACTTAAGATGAGAGAGGCCTGTAACTTTCATCATAGGTACACTTCAACTATGAGAGACAGAATGAGAAAAAAAAATCCAGAAAATCACATTGTCTGATTTTTAAAGAATTTATTTTCAAATTATGGTGGAAAATAAGTATTTGGTCAATAACAAAAGTTCATCTCAATACTTTGTTATATACCCTTTGTTGGCAATGACAGAGGTCAAACGTTTTCTGTAAGTCTTCACAAGGTTTTCACACGATGTTGCTGGTATTTTGTCCCATTCCTCCATGCAGATCTCCTCCAGAGCAGTGATGTTTTGCAACACGGACTTTCAACTCCCTCCAAAGATTTCCTATGGGGTTGAGATCTGGAGACTGGCTAGGCCACTCCAGGACCTTGAATTGCTTCTTACGAAGCCACTCCTTCGTTGCCCGGGCGGTGTGTTTGGGATCATTGTCATGCTGAAAGACCCAGCCATGTTTCATCTTCAATGCCCTTGCTGATGGAAGGAGGTTTTCACTCAAAATCTCTTTACACGGATCAGTCGTCCTGGTCCCTTTGCAGAAAAACAGCCCCAAAGCATGATGTTTCCACCCCCATGCTTCACAGTAGGTATGGTGTTCTTTGGATGCAACTCAGCATTCTTTCTCCTCCAAACACGACAAGTTGAGTTTTTACCAAAAAGTTCTATTTTGGTTTCATCTGACCATCTGACATTCTCCCAATCCTCTTCTGGATCATCCAAATGCTCTCTAGCAAACTTCAGACGGGCCTGGACATGTACTGGCTTAAGCAGGGGGACACGTCTGGCACCACAGGATTTGAGTCCCTGGCGGCGTAGTGTGTTACTGATGGTAGCCTTTGTTACTTTGGTCCCAGCTCTCTGCAGGTCATTCACTAGGTCCCCCCGTGTGGTTCTGGGATTTTTGCTCACCGTTCTTGTGATCATTTTGACCTCACGGGGTGAGATCTTGCGTGGAGCCCCAGATCGAGGGAGATTATCAGTGGTCTTGTATGTCTTCCATTTTCTAATAATTGCTCCCACAGTTGATTTCTTCACACCAAGCTGCTTACCTATTGCAGATTCAGTCTTCCCAGCCTGGTGCAGGTCTACAATTTTGTTTCTGGTGTCCTTTGACAGCTCTTTGGTCTTGGCCATAGTGGAGTTTGGAGTGTGACTGTTTGAGGTTGTGGACAGGTGTCTTTTATACTGATAACGAGTTCAAACAAGTGCCATTAATACAGGTAACGAGTGGAGGACAGAGGAGCCTCTTAAAGAAGAAGTTACAGGTCTGTGAGAGCCAGAAATCTTGCTTGTTTGTAGGTGACCAAATACTTATTTTACTGAGGAATTTACCAATTAATTCATTAAAAATCCTACAATGTGATTTCTTGGATTCTTTCCCCCCATTCTGTCTCTCGTAGTTGAAGTGTACCTATGATGAAAATTACAGGCCTCTCTCATCTTTTTAAGTGGGAGAACTTGCACAATTGGTGGCTGACTAAATACTTATTTGCCCCACTGTATATACTGTGATATAATCTTCTCATCAGTTTGGTCATTCAAAATTCTGGCAAGAGCTAAAATCCATTAATCACCAAAAACGATTGCTTCAGGTGTTTGTACAAGTCGCCGCAGAGAGGCAAATAAGAATCCTCTAATAAATATGCACCGAGATGTTTTACTGCACACATTTCTTCGTTTTAAAACAACTAACTGGAGTGAAGAAGACTGAAGCCTGCGATGAAGAGGAGCAGCTGAGTCTCGTCTCCTCACCTTGTATGTGATGTTCTGGCAGCCTTCGTCCACCGAGGCGTTCAGGATTGGAAAGTGGAGGAGTCCGAGGGAGGCGGCCTGCACCGACAGGAGCACATCATCAACAACACGAAACATGTAACGATCAGATTCAGCGTGAAGGAGTGAATCATCATCTGCAGTCGGACCTTGATGAAGAATGGCATGTAGCTCAGTTTGACCCCTCGACCTTCTGTGGTGGACTTGAGCTCAGCTCTCAGAGCCATCAGGCGGCTCAGGTCAACTTCGTCACAGTAACCGAAGTGAGGGATCTTCAGGGCCGCCGTCATCGTCTTCACCATCGCTTTATGGAAACCTGCAGACCAGGACAGACCGGCAGAATCTCAGCAGGACACAGACTGGACCTCCACTACATCTGCTGCTCCTAACTGGGGTTCAAATATGACCGTCCCCCAACCCTGAGTCCTACCTGACCATATCCTCGAGTCTGTCTGCTCTTTGTGTTACTGGATGGATCTGAACCAACACTTTAAGACACCAAAGTTACTCAGTAACACAAACCACCTGATGGAGGCAGCAGCTCTAAAATCCCTGTTTTAGTGAATGTAGTCTGGTGTGTGTGCTGTTTGTGGTTAAACCAAAAGGATCTTCCAGGTCTCTCTCTGTAGGGATCCTTTCCATGATGCTGTCACACACTTAGAATAACACTCTGAGCCTGTCAGTGGATCAAACAAGCTCTTTTAGTGGACCTACTGTGATCAGGTGCAGTTGTCCCAAAGGATCACGTTGCAGCCATTGCAGCCCGTTTGGTGGCTGCTGGCTGAGGTGATCTACTGGACCAGTTCCAACACTTTTACTACCTACCAGTCACTCACACACCAGGATGTGGACAGAGAGGATCATGGGTAGAAACAGGGGAGTGACCCTTTAAATTTACTGAACATCACCATCATGTTTTCATGCTCCTGATACAACTAACGGACCTTTGAGCGGTTCGGTGACGTCCTTCCCGGTGAAGACAGGTTTGGGTGTGGTAGGTGGGGCTTTGATGGCTGCCGGAGTGCTCGCTGGCCCGGCGACAGCAGCACCGACAGGGGCCGGGGCCAGAGGGGGGGTCTGGATCTCCTGGAACAGGGTCGGAGGTAAGATGGCTCCCGTCTGCTTCGCCAGGTAGTTCAGGATGTCCTCCTTCAGGATACGACCATCTTTACCCGTCCCCACCACCTCGCTGAGTTTTATCTGAGGTCAGACCAGGAGCAGGTTACATGGGGGAGAAATGGGGGACAGACGGGGGAGACACAGGGGGACAGACTCACGTTGTTCTCCATGGCCAGGCGTCTGACGGCGGGCGTGGCCTGTGTCTTGTGACCTTTGATCTCCTGGTGGGTGTGCTCCTCTCGGGCCATGGCGGGCGTCTCCACCACGTCCTCCTCCTGGATCACCTCTGGAAGACAACAGTCACGTTTTACGGTCAGACAGCAGCCCGCGACAGAACCAGGCGCTGCTGTGGCGTCTCACCTGAGCCGGACTCTGTCTCGATGTCGACCAGCGGCTTTCCCACCAAGGCGGTGGCGTCCACGTCGTAGTAGAGTTTTTTGATGACTCCGTCGTAGCGGCTGGTGATGGTGACTGACGCCTTGTCGCTCTGGACCTCACAGATACTGTCGAACTGAGACACCTTATCGCCCTCCTTCACGTACCTGGAAACACATTTATTCATGGGGGGAAACAACAGCCTGAGGACTGGGAAGACTGGGAGGGTAGGTCTCAGTGGTCTCTGAAGGTGTCAGTGGTCTCTGGGGGTCTCTGTAGGTCTCAGTGGTCTCTGGGGGTGTCAGTGGTCTCTGTGGGTCTCTGTAGGTGTCAGTTGTCTCTGTAGGTGTCAGTGGTCTCTGTGGGTCTCTGTGGGTCTCTGTGGTCTCTGAAGGTGTCAGTTGTCTCTGTGGGTCTCTGTAGGTGTCAGTGGTCTCTTCTCTGTAGGTCTCAGTGGGTCTCTGAAGGTCTGTGAAAGGTCTCAGTGGGTCTCAGGGAGTCTCTGAAGGTCTCTGTAAGTCTCAGTAGGTCTCTGAGGGTCTCAGTGGGTCTCTGTAGGTCTCTGAGGGTCTCAGTGGGTCTCTGTAGGTCTCTGAGGGTCTCAGTGGGTCTCTGTGAGTCTCTGAAGGTCTCAGTGGGTCTCTGAAGGTCTCAGTGGGTCTCTGAGGGTCTCAGTGGGTCTCAGGGAGTCTCAGAAGGTCTCTGTAAGTCTCAGTAGGTCTCTGAGGGTCTCAGTGGGTCTCTGTAGGTCTCAGTGGGTCTCTGAGGGTCTCAGTGGGTCTCTGTAGGTCTCTGAAGGTCTCAGTGGGTCTCTGTAGGTCTCTGAAGGTCTCTGTACGTACCACTCCTTCACCGTCACCTCCATTATTCCCTCTCCGATATCCGACAGTTTGAACTGAACGAGAGGTCCTCGACTGACTGCAGGAGAAAACACAACAACATCTTCATCATCATCATCTCCACCATCATCATCTTCATCCTGGTCTAGGGGACTGGGGAGTCTGACTGCACTCATCTGAGACTCATCTGGCTTTAAACCGCTTCTATTGGCCCCTCTTCATGCTGAACTGTGTAAACCGGCTAATCTGGATTCTCTAGTTCCTCACAAACTGAACCAGGAAGAACCTGACTGCTAGCTGTGTTTCCTGGTCTGAGGTCATCTGTCACACCTGGCTGCTTCCTGGAGTCCTGGAACTGGACCGACCAGATCTGAACCGCACCGGCTCTCACAGAGGCTCACCGATTACAAACTGCAGGTTCACTCCTCAAAGCTACAGCCTCCAAAACTACAACACCAGGAACAAGTTCTGGTCTGGACTAGGGGGCCCTGCTGGTCTGGACTGGGGGGCCCTGCTGGTCTGGACTTACCAGTGGAGGTGTGCAGCGTCCTGCTGCTGAACGTCTGGAGGTTTCTGTCACATCTGAAGACAAGTGGCTGCAGCGTCCTTTCACACCTGAAGCTCTGCAGCCGGAAACATCGGCGCCGGTACTGCTGACTCAGCTGAAAGAGACCACAGGTACACCTGTACTGGTGCAGACGTCACCTGCACCCGTACCTGTGCAGACGTCACCTGCACCCGTACCGGTGACATCAGGTGATAGAATCAGACCAGTAAAGTGAATCCTGGTTCTGACTTTATCAGAATTGTTTTCTGTTATGTTGATGTGGTCACTGGTGCAGTGCATTGTGGGATATGTATGTTGACATGGTGTCTCACAGTGAGCTAACTGCAGTGTCTGATTCACACTGACGACTTTATGAACGGAGCGCCGCCAAAGATCAACGGGAGCGACAGAAACCATTAAACATCAGCAGCCAGTAACACACACACACAGAGACACACACAGAGACACAGAGACACACACACACACACACACACACACACACACACACACACACAGAGACACACACAGAGACACACACAGAGACACACACACACACACACAGACACACACACAGACACACACACACACAGTAACACACACAGTAACACACACACAGACACACACAGTAACACACACACACACACAGACACACACACAGACACACACAGTAACACACACACACAGACAGTAACACACACACACAGAGACACACACACACACACACACACACACACACACACACACACACACACTAACAGTAACACACAGTAACACATAGTAACACACACACTAACACACACTAACAGTAACACACTCTCACACAGTAACACACACACACACAGTAACACATAGTAACACACACACTAACACACACTAACAGTAACACACTCTCACACACACACACACACACACACACACACACTAACAGTAACACACTCTCACACACACACACACACACACACACACACTAACAGTAACACACACACACACACACACACACTAACAGTAACACACACACACACAGTAACACATAGTAACACACACACTAACACACACTAACAGTAACACACTCTCACACACACACACACACACACACACACACTAACAGTAACACACACACACACACACACACACTAACAGTAACACACTCTCACACACACACACACTAACAGTAACACACTCTCACACACACACACACTAACAGTAACACACTCTCACACACACACACACTAACAGTAACACACACACACACACACACACACTAACAGTAACACACTCTCACACACACACACACTAACAGTAACACACTCTCACACACACACAGTAACACACACACACAGTAACACATCCTGACCCAGACCCTGATCTTGATCTTGATCCAGACCCTGATCTTGATCTTGATCCAGACCCTGATCTTGATCCAGACCCTGATCTTGATCTTGACCCAGACCCAGACCCAGACCCTGATCCAGACCCAGACCCTGATCTTGATCTTGATCCAGACCCTGATCTTGATCTTGACCCAGACCCTGATCTTGATCCAGACCCTGATCTTGATCTTGACCCAGACCCAGACCCAGACCCTGATCTTGACCCAGACCCAGACCCAGACCCTGATCTTGACCCAGACCCTGATGATTTTGTGACCTTGAACCTTTCCACTAAGCTTCTGGACTCATTTTAAAAACACAGCTGATGAATGTGGTCCGTCGCTGCTGCAGCAGATGTTAACTATAAAAACACCTCAGCGCTTCATGTTCACGTTGTTTTACTCTCCAGCAGAGTGAAGCGGTGCAGGTCAGCCGGCCGGAAGCCTCCCGGGTTCCTCTGGATGGAAACTGGAGCCACGTGATGAGTAGCTTCTACAGTGGAACGACGACGTCAACCAGACTCCGTTCAAAATATTGGTCACATTATGGTGTCTGCCTTACCTCGATACTTCAAGTACAACTTGCTGATAATACGTTTGTGCTTTCACTAAGGCTGAATTCAGCTTTTTCACAGCAGGTCTGCTGAGTCCTGGGGAGTCCTGGGGGGTCCCGGGGGGTCCCGGGGGACTCGGTGTTCTGATTGACAGCTCACTGAGACACCTGATGGCACTGAGCCGTCGGTAACAGCCTTCGTTTCACCTGCTGTACTTTCACTTTGAGGTGTTTTTACTTTTACTGAAGTAAACTAACGGAGTTCTGATGGACTCTGAGAGGAAACCTGGACCCAGAATTCCTGATCCAGAATCTCTAAACACCAGAAAACCTCACAGTAAATCACAGCAGGGATGTCAGAGAACTGGACCCTCAGTGAGACTCAGTTAACTAAAGCTATCTGAGGCTATCTGAAGCTAACCAAAGCTAACTAATGCTAACTGAATCTGCACGTCAACTCATTGATTAGCATGTTAGCATGCTAGCAGTCGTCTGACCGGCCGCTGCTCTGTTTGCTTTTCATGTTAGCATTCTCATCAGTAGTAGCAGGTTACAGCGGCTAACAGGCTAAGCTAACGAGCAGGTTGTGTGACGGAGTTATGACGTCACTCGGTGCTGCTGCACGTTAGCTGCGAACGAACAAACAAACAAACAAACAAACAAACAAACACTCCGCCGACAGAGCGCGGAGACGCTGCAGCGTTACGGTTCTCACCAGCCGTCTGAACACAGTGAAGGAGCCTCTGGTCACCGCCGCCATCTTTGCTCTGATGCCACTACCGTGCCAACGTCACAGCTGCACGCCCCTCTCGGCAGCCAATCAGCGTTCAGCGTCTTGTTCTCTTAACGTGCAGCGGACAGGACGTCACGCTGCCACCCGGCGGCCAGCGGCGGAACTACAGCTTCATTTGATTCACCTATTTGACTTCATTCAAATTAAATTAAATTAAATTAAATTGAAAAGAAATAAAGTCGAGTTTGATCATATTCATGAACCAAACATTTTATTAATTAAAATATATGAGTATATATACATATATATATACACACATACACTCCTCACTAAAAGTTAGGGATATTCGGCTTCCAGGTGAAATTTCAGGATGAACCTAAAATGCATTCTAACCTTTCCAGGTGAACTTAATGTGACCTTCTCTAAACCTTTGAATGCACATGTCCAACTGTTCAGTGTCTCAGTACTTTCTGCACCAGCTGCTGTTCTCTAACAAGAAGCTTAACAGCAACATTCACAACAGGTTTGATCCATGAATCCACCAATACATTTCCTGCTTCAGTTAGAATTGGTATTTAAACAGTCCTCCTCATCCTGCTGATCACATTCTGACATCATGAGACCAAGACGACACCTAACAGTTGATCAGCAGCACCTCAACACTGGAGGCTTCAAACAGGAAGTCCTCAGACGGAGGTGTTCACTGAGCTTAGAGGGTCACAGAGTGTCATCAGGAGGTTGGAACAGTGATACAGAGACTGGAAGAGTCACAGAAAGGAGAGGAGTGGACGTCCTTTGGCCACGTCCCAATTTATTGAGACACTGAAATGTTTTGTTGTGGTATACCTACCACTGTTGGTAGATTTTCTTTCAATAAATTGTTTAAGATGAATAAAATTACCAGTGCATGCTTCTACTTAAATGTCCTACTTTCATGATATAATATCACTGTAGCATTCACTTTTTACATTTTCCATATATTTCACCTGAAAGTCGAATATCCCTAACTTTTTGTGAGTAGTGTACATATATAACTAGACAAATACACACACACATATGTGTGTGTGTATTTGTCTAGGTTCCATCGAAATGCAGCAGATCTATGTTTCCTCCAGTGAACTGATCCTGATCCTGATCCTTGTCATAGCCCTGTGAGCCTGGACCTCCTGGCTGGGTCCTGGACCTCCTGCCTGGGGCCTGGACCTCCTGGCTGGGTGCTGGACCTCCTGCCTGCATCCTGGACCTCCTGCCTGGGTCCTGGAGCAGTGAGACGTTCATCATTGAGTCTGTTGTGGTTTTCGTCCTCTGAACTGATCCATTAAACTCCTCTGAGCAGGTCTGAGTCTATGATCTAAATAATAATGTAAAATAAACAACAGTTTTAAACACCTTTAATTGCCTCTAGCTCTTAAACATTCTGGTGTTTTTAAGACTTGGGCCAAAACGCTCGCTTTGCTTTATTTTGAAAATCACAGGAAGTGGCTGTAGTTGTTCCGAGTAACTTGCCACAGTAAAGTTCAGTGAAGAAGAAGAAGAAGAAGAAGAAGAAGAAGAGTCCCAAACACCAGGACAAAAGAGCTTCAGTGACCAGAGTCTAGCAGAGCAGAGAAGATGGAGCCCGCGGCGGTGGAGCTGGACGGCAGCGTGATGGAGGGAGTGAGTACTCACTGTTGTTCCGCGCTGCTAGCATGCTAACAGAAGGCTAACGGCGGTTAGCAGCCGGTGCTCAGCTCACCGATGTCTGTTCTGTTTCCCCGGTGTCGGGTCTCTGCAGGGCGGACAGATCCTCAGAGTGTCCGCGGCGCTCAGCTGCATCACCGGCTCCTCCATCAAAATCACCAAAGTCCGCGCCGGCAGGAGCACACCGGGGCTCAGGTGGGTCGGCGGCTCCCCGGCGGCTAGCAGCTAGCGTTAGCCTATTCATTGAAGTTGAGTGGCCGGCTAACTTATGGAGCAGATATCAACAATAGAAACTAAACAGTAGAGAGATTAAAGTCGCTTTTATTGAATTTTCTAGCAGATGAAAGTGGATGCGGTTCCTCTGGAAGCTGCTGCCGGGACACTTTAGCCAGAGGCTGTAGCTCAGGGGGCTCGGGGGGCTCGGGGGGCAGGAGAAAACCACCAGACTCCATTCAAAATGTTCGCGTGTCTGACTGATCGGCAGCACCACAAATATGACCGACTCGATTCGGTGAAACGGGACAAGATGCCTTGAAATTGGGCCTCATTCGGCCTCATCAGGCTGCTTCTCTGCTGCGCTCTTTCTTCTAGAAGAAGAATGAAGAAGTTCTGATCAGTCTCATTGATCCAACCAAAGCTGCTGTGATTTCAGCACCAGTCTGTCTCTGCTGGAGCAAAACGCGCCACATGTGGAATTCACTGGTTTTTCCTTCCAAAACCTAATCTGAGGGATCCTTTCTGATCACAACACCGAGGAGATCCCAGTGAACTGTGACACAGACAATAATCAAAGGGTTAACATTTTAAATGGAGTTTGGTGACAATGTTCTGATGTACTACAGCGGCCTGAAGAGTGTGTGTGTGTGTGTGTGTGTGTGTGTGTGTGTGTGTGTGTGTGTGTGTGTGTGTGTGTGTGTGTGTGTGTGTGTGTGTGTGTGTGTGTGTGTGTGTGTGTGTGTGTGTGTGTGTGTGTGTGTGTGTGTGTGTGTGTGTGTGTGTGTGTGTGTGTGTGTGTGTGTGTGT
>NC_092017.1:29188880-29196380 GCF_042242105.1 Pempheris klunzingeri | reverse complement strand
GAGGACCTTCACTAACATTGTCTAATGCTCTAACCCTAACCACTACTAACCTTAACCACCACCACTAACCCTAACCACCACTAACCTTAACCACCACCACTAACCTTAACCACCACTAACCCTTGCCCTAACATTAACCTTAACCTGACTATAACCTGAGCCTTTAAACAGCCCTCTGAACTTGTAAGGACCAAAATGTCCTCATAACACAGGTAATTAGCCTTTTTTTAGTCCTCACTATGTAGCAAGTACAAGAACACACACACACACACGCACACACACACACACACACCCCTCCTGGACTCGGTAGCTGCTCCTGTCATGGCCGACCCTCTTAGCTTCTGTCTCTCAGGGTTTTTCCTTAAAACTGTAATAAATGAATAAGTAAATCAATAAAGAAGTGTTTCCAACGTTCAGCCTCCTGCCTGTTTCACACACTGTACACACACACACTGTACACATTGTACACACTGCACACACACACACACACACACTGTGCTACACACTGTACACACACTGCCACACACTGTACACACTGTGCTACACACTGTACACACACTGTACACACTGCACTACACGATGCTACACACTGTATACACACACACACACACACACACTGTGCTACACACTGTACACACACTGCCACACACTGTACACACTGTGCTACACACTGTACACACACTGTACACACTGCACTACACGATGCTACACACTGTACACACACTGCTACACACTGTGCTACGCTACACACTGTACAGACTGTGCTACACACTACACTACACACTGTACACACACTGTGCTACACACACTACACAGTGCTACACACTACACTACACACTGTACATACGCTGTGCTACACACTACACACTGTGCTACACACTACACTACACACTACACACACTGTGCTACACTGCACTACACACTACACTACACACTGTGCTACACACTGTACACACGCTGTGCTACACTGTACACACACTGTGCTACACACTACACTACACAGTGCTACACACACCGCACACACTGTGCTACACACTGTGCTACACTACACACTGTGCTACACACTGTGCTACACTGCACTACACACTGTGCTACACACTGTACACACGCTGTGCTACACTGTACACACACTGTGCTACACACTACACTACACAGTGCTACACACACCGCACACACTGTGCTACACTACACTACACACTGTGCTACACTACACACACTACACTACACACTGTACACACACTGTGCTACACACTCCACACTACACTACACACACACTACACACTGCTACACACTACACTACACACACTACACACTGTACACACACACACTATACACACTGTACACACACACACACACACTGTACACACTGTGCTACACACTACACACATACTACACACTCTACACACTCACACACACACACTCTTCACACACACGACTCCCATAATGCACCTGGTCAGTCCTTCAGTAGAATGTCCACGACCTCGAACGCCGTCATTAGAATGGTCTGATGACATCACTGCGATGACATCACTGTGACCTAAAAGTGGCACCCGTCACCTAAA
Organism: Pempheris klunzingeri; assembly: GCF_042242105.1. Classification (NCBI taxonomy): domain Eukaryota; kingdom Metazoa; phylum Chordata; class Actinopteri; order Acropomatiformes; family Pempheridae; genus Pempheris; species Pempheris klunzingeri. The sequence goes on along the minus strand of NC_092017.1, from coordinate 29,194,818 downwards.
CGGCCGTTGTGGTGTGAACGGTCTCATAACCACGACGGTAAGAAGGATGTAAACAGTGGAGGTTCAAAAGATCGACGTCAGCATTAAGTTGTAATTTAATTTGAAATCCTCATCTGATTTTAAGAAGCTGAAACATCAAAGTTGCTAAACCTGGATTAGTTCCTGGTTTTGTGAGTTTTTGTCAGAAAAGTGTTTCCTCACTTCTCGTGTGTTTTCGTCAGTCGAGCCTGACGTTGGTGCTGCTGTCACACAGTTGCATTCTGGGTACTGTAGTCTTAGAAGGCCGTGTGTCCAGGTGTGTCCGTGTGACCGGCACGAGGGCAGGTGACCTGTGGTGGACTCCCCTGGTGGACGTGGACCTGCTGCGGTCCCCGTCCTGTTTCCATGATGTGGTCGGCGTGGTGTCGTGTTGATGGTCGCTCTGACCTGGTTGGGTCACCTGCGGCAGGTGAGCCGATGTACAGTGTGTACAGGAAGTCCTGCTCAGACCTGAATGTGTGTTGAAACCTGAGGAGGCTGTAAACTCACACCTCTGTCCCCTCTGGAACCAGCGGTAACCTGATTCGGGTCACCTGACACCTCCTCAGCTCAGCCCGCTCGGGTCCCGGCAGTCTGCTCGCCGCCCTGCAGCATGGCGGACACCGGGGCCTGGAGGACGCACCTGGACGGCCCCCGGATCCTCCAAACGGGACCGGGACCGGGACCGGGATCTGCTCCAAACCGAGTGTGGATCTCTCTGATCGCAGGTGAGGTTCTGACACCATTAAAGGACTAATCCGCAGTTTGAAGCTGCAGCCTGAACCTGAGCCTGACGTCTTCAGAGCAGCTGACAGGTGAGCTTCTTTCACCCATTTCACACCTGACGTCGTGTGACCGTTCAGGACCGGGTCCACACCGAATAACAGTGCAGGACAAACGGAGAGCCTGCTGAGGAACCCCTTCGCCGGTTTAGTGCCCCCTCCACATTAAAACCACCGGTGAAATGAGCACCTGGACGGCGAGAACAGACACGGATGTTATTACTGGAACCCAAGATAATAATAATAATGATAATATATGAGATAATAAGCAGCTTCTGATGGAGCACGAGCCCTGAGCTTCAGTCTGGACTCAGAAATAGTGTAAACAGTCGGACGTTGTGTGATTGTAGCAGAGACGGTGAACAACAGCCGGCGTTCATCACTCAACCAAGAAACAGAAGGAAGAGAAACAATGAGAGGAGCAGAGCTAAAGGATCAGGCCTGACGAGTGCACACGTTTACTGTCACATCTCATATCTATAGATGTGTGTGTGTGAGCTCTGTGTGTGAGACGGAGACATAAAAAGGGTCCATCCCATAATGTTTAATATCCATGCAGCTAAACAGTCAGATGTGATAATACAAACTGCTTCTGTTTGAACAGTCCACTACCTTTGAAATGAAACAGGGAGACATTTTAACCTTCCAAAGGCTCCCGTTGTGTTTATCTGTCTAACCTGAACCACTCTTCACTTAAATCTGTGGTTTCAATCGTGTAGTTTGGTGGAGAAGTTTTTTGTCCCCCTGTTTTGTTTCTCTCGGTTCTTGAATGCATCAGTTACATGTTTCCCAGCGGACCGTGAAGGCAGCGCGGCCGCTCTGTGTGCTGATTGGCTGCGGCCTCCACGGGGAGCGGCTCCCGTTGTCATGGTAACGTGTCTTAAGGAGGGATTTGGTCAATCAGAGTTTCAGGCTCGGAGCGTTAAGCGGCCACGGTGCTAACATGCTAACATGCTAACCCGGGGACGTTCACCGGTGAAAGAACGGAAACCCCGAACAGCGGAAACTTACGAAAAGATTCTCCTGAGGGCGAAGACCAGCTGCGGGGGCTGATGGGTAACTGAGGGGGAAGTTTTTAACTTTTTAACAGTCTCCATTCGCAGCCTGCTAGCACCGCTGCTAGCCCGCTAACTGCTAACAGTTAGCAGTTTAAAAAGTTAGTGTAGGTGAGCCGTCCGGGAATTAGACGGAGCCATGACGGTGGAGGGAGTACGGCACTCCCCGATCCTGTCCGCCCTGTTCGGGACGTCCGACGAGTTCGAGCCGCCGGGGGCCGCCCCGTTCATCAAAGGTAACCTTAACTTTACCCAGGTTAACTTTACTAACTAGTCTCTGAGTTCAATTCTACCAGGTTAACTGCTGAGATCAGTAAGCCTTCTCTAATCTTCAGTTTATTACAGGTTCTAACTAAAGAGCGACTAATTAAAGGTTCTAACTAAAGAGCGACTAATTAAAGGTTCTAACTAAAGAGCGACTAATTAAAGGTTCTAACTAAAGAGCGACTAATTAAAGGTTCTAACTAAAGAGCGACTAATTAAAGGTTCTAACTAAAGAGTGACTAATTAAAGGTTCTAACTAAAGCCAAAGGGCTGATGATGGTTAATTAAAGGTTCTAACTAAAGCCAAAGGGCTGATGATGGTTAATTAAAGGTTCTAACTAAAGCCAAAGGGCTGATGATGGTTAATTAAAGGTTCAGAGTTCACTTTGCTTTCATCAGGTGTTTTTAACTAGTCTGTCTGCAGATACCTGGTTGTTCACCGACTGTAGCAAACAACAACTAGTCACATCCTATTTAAGACAACAGTATAAATAGGTGGGGGGGCAGCGAACATCCACATGTTAACAGCCACGAAGAGCCGAGCCGAGCGGGGGGGGGCGTGTTTCAGGCAGGAAAACTATTAGATGGTCACTGTCAACTATTCCAGGATGATTCAACACGTCTGCACAGAGACCGCCTTCACCTCAACGCCCCGATCAGCCTGCTGCTGAAGCCCGTCTAACCCCCCCGTAGAAGAGGCCTGCTGCTGTCTAGTTTCTGAGGGGAGGCCGGTGTGTTAGATCTTTATCATATTATTGTGAAGCGCTCTGTGAAACGTGCTTTACTAAATAAATTTTACTTCCTTTGGGGCCAAACATTCAGTCTGAAGCGTGGAGGCAAACGTCACCAGCCGCTGCCCCCTGATCACCTGCCTGTCAGTCAAACTGAGCTGTTCTCTGTCGTCCGATTGGCTCCTCCGATTAGCCTTTATACTGTCCGTGCTGCTTCCTGGTACATCTTGACCCGCCCAATATGGCCGCCGGCACATGGCACCGACCTGCAGCAGCTAATGAGGCACCTACGTTTCTACACCAGTGTTTACCCCAGACCTGGTTCAGTGTGTCTAATCCCTGTGTGTGTGTGTGTGTGTGTGTGTATGTGTGTGTGTGTCGCAGAGCGCCTGTACTTCGCCACGTTACGCAGTAAACCAAAAAGCACGGCCAACACACACTACTTCTGCACCGACGACGAGTTTGTCTACGAGAAGTAAGTCAGCACGCCGTCTTCTCCGTGTGGATTTGGTCTGGTCTGGTTCAGTGTCCTCAGCTGTGTGTGTGTGTGTGTGTGTGTGTGTAGTTTCTATGCAGACTTTGGTCCTCTGAACCTGGCCATGCTGTACAGATACTGCTGCAAACTGAACAAGAAGCTTAAGGTGAGATATACACACACAGTATACACACACAGTATACACACACAGTATACACACACACACAGTCATGTTCCTCGTCTCTCCGTCTATAAAACGCTCCCTCAGTGTTTTTGTTTTTGTTACCGTGGTGATGACATTCCTCAGGCTGACTGTTGCAGTCGTCATGACGACTGGCCGACCGGATGGTCCGGATTGACGCTGTGTGATCAGACCTGTTCCTGTCCAGGTGGACTCACCTGAGACGCAAAGCATGCTGGGAAACAGTCAGGTGTAAATAAGGTTGTCACCCGCTCAGGTGGAAGTGATACAGTCACAGTCCAAGACCAGAGTGCACACACAGAGTCTCTCTAAATGAGGTGGGGTGAACAGCTCAGTGTGAGAATCTTCAGCTGTCGATTCAGACTTTATTATCAGGAGGCTCCTCGTCATCAGGTGTCTCACTGACCCCCCCAGGAAGGTCTCCCACTGTGACACCACGGCCAAACAACAATGTTGTCCGTCACTTTTTTTCCTCTCTCTTATGTGGAAGAGACGTCTGTAACTCAGAGGAAACGACTCGTTTCACCGCCACAGTTTGATCCAATCAGTCTGAAAACATTTGGAAAGTCTGGAAGAGCCACAATATTCAGTCATTTATCCCATTCAGGTTAGCACGGGGCTAAGAGGAAGTTAGCACGGGGCTAAGAGGAAGTTAGCACGGGGCTAACAGGAAGTTAGCACGGGGCTAACAGGAAGTTAGCTGGCTCAGCAGCCCTGAGATGCAGGTCCTCCAGGCTCTGTGGGGCCACGAGGAGGAACATCCTGGTACTTTTCTACCTGGAAGTGGGTCTGTTTTGTCTTAATGCTCCACTGAGGAGCCTCAGACGCTGAGTCCAGGTCTGTAGACGCCGTGAGTCTCACCGACACACTGACAGCATGGAGGACGCTGGCCTCTCTATCGTCCGCACAATCTGAAACGTCTGCCGATGAACTCGTAGTCATATGACTCCTCCTCTTCCTCTTCTTCTGCAGTCCTTCACTCTGACCAGGAAGAGGATCGTTCACTACACCAGCTTCGACCAGAGGAAGAGGTCCAACGCTGCCGTGCTGATTGGAGGATATGCTGTGAGTCATCACCACTGGCTTTTCCTATTGGTCGGGGGGTTATTATTCTATGAGTGAGACTCAGCATGGTGGCTCCGGCAGGAGGGCGGGTTAAGTGTCTGTGTGGCAGCAGGCTGAATATAGACCTGTGCAGGTGGAAAACACACACACACACACACACACACACAGGCGGGGTGTGTGTGTGTTGAATATTTGATGATGTTGAAACAGACGCTGTGATACAATCAGACCCACTGACCCACTGACAGCACTGACTGAGGCTGTGAACACACACTCCCACGCTACCTGAACGTTTCCACCACAGCACCACCTGTGTGGGCTGTCCTGAGTCACAGCACCACCTGTGGGCTGTCCTGTGCCTCTTCTGTCAGTGCAGGTCCAGGACGTGTTTATTAGCCTAGCTTAGCACAAACCCTGTAGGCAGGGGGAAACTGTTAGCCTTAAAGCTGTCTGTGTGTCACTGTGTACCTGTCTGTGTCTGTCTCAGGTGATCTACCTGAAGAAGACTCCAGAGGAGGCCTACAGAGCCCTGATCTCTGGGTCCAACGCCTCCTACCTGCCCTTCAGGTGAGTCCCGTTGTCACTCACATGCTCAGTGCTACAGGGTCACAGGATGGGGGGCCGTGGTCCTGGACCAGTCTGAGACTAGTCCTGATCTTAACTAGTCAGGTTAGTGTGGTTACTACTCAGCCTGTCTGCTGCATCACTTTTCAGACTGAGGTGGGACAGTTGCCCCCCCATTATTAGCTAACATTATGCTAGCAGTGTTAGCATCAGAGGACTGTCTGTCACCACTGTGGCGTCGTTACCGTGGTGATCGCTGGGCGCTTGGCGCCACAAAGGGACACGCCAGCGGGGGACGTTCATCATAACTCAGTCCAGTTCACCACGACCCCCCCAGGGAGGAGGCTGCCCCCCCTTCTCCGGCTGTTAGTCACGGCCGTGTGTGTGTGTGACAGAGGGCTGTTTGTTGTCAGCTGATGTAACAGCAGTGTGTTGAACAGAGGAGGCTCCGCCCACTGAGTGACACACAGGGAGGCATTCACTGACCGTCTGGACCTCCAAACCAGAAACATTAGATCTGTCCTGACCCCCCCCACCCCCCATGTGACACTAATGTGACAATGAAGGATCACACACACTAATCATTAACACACCTGTACCTGAGTGCTGCAAGTTTGAGGACTTCCTGTGAGGTCATGTGACCAGGTAAACTGGGAGACAGTCAGACTGATGTCAGCTGATCATTTGATCCTGGACCTGCTGCAGCTGACAGAGACTCCACCTGTCAGCTACAGGTGTGTGTGTGTGTGTGTGTGTGTGTGTGTGTGTGTGTGTGTGTGTGT
>NC_092017.1:29171380-29181380 GCF_042242105.1 Pempheris klunzingeri | reverse complement strand
GGCAACGTGACATCGCTGGTAAACAAGATGGAGGAGCTAACAGCGTTAGCCAGGAGTCAGATGGAGCACCGGGAGTGTAGTCTGGTGTGCTTTACGGAGACATGGCTGCATCAGGACATTCCCCACGACGATGTTTCCAAACTGTTCGGGCCGACAGGGACTGCACCAGGAGCGGTGAGCGGAGAGGAGGGGGGCCGTTCTGGTGAACAACAGGTGGAGCAGTCCTGCTCATGTTACTATCAAGGAGCTCATCTGCAGCCCGGACACTGAACTGTCTGCTGTTGGTCTTCGTCCATATTATCTGCCACGGGAGTTTTCACATGTTGTCATGGTGACTGTTTACATTCCTCCTTCCCGTGTGACGTCATCCACTCCTCCACAGCCCGGGTACAGACTCTACACCTGAGTGCACTCACTGCTATCTCCGTCTTCAACCATGTCACCATGGCAACGGCACTGCCCAACTTCACCCAGTACGGGAACTGTTCCACCAGAGAGGAGAGAGAGGACCCTGGACTCTGGACTCACCTGATTATTATTATTATCATCATCATTATTATTATTATTATTATTATGACCTGATTTACTTTTGTGTTTGAAGTTTATTCTTATTCTTTTGGAGCTGTGTGTAACAAAAAGCAATTTCCCCCTGAGGATTATTAAAAGAACTCTGATTCTGATGGGGACACTTATTGATCTTATTTCCTCTGCGTTCAGGTTGTCCATGGGTGTCGGTCAGGGCCCCCCCTCCCCCCTCAAGTCCTCCAAGTTCCCAGCATCCTCTGCTTCTGCTGCCGCCAAGAGGATCGGGAGGAGTCCGTCCTCAACGGCGTCCAACATCAGGAGGTCAGTGTTTCCCCCACTTCCTGTCTGACCCGCCCCCCTTCCTGTTGGTACTAATACACAAAGTGTAGTAACATTTGTAATACTGTTATTAGCAGTAGCTCCTTGTACTAATACACAGCCCTTATTACTACTACACATTCTGTAGTATCTTGTATTACCAACAGCTGTCAGTACTTGGTAGTACTAGTACACAGTTAGTAGTATCTCAGTGGAGCTGCTTGGTAGTAAAACATTTAAACCAGATTGAAAGCATCCGTCCGGTTTGAATCATTTGGGTTTAAACCTAAACCTGAATCTCATTTAATCCTCATTTAAATTGATCAGGTCAGTTTGTGACTTGATCAAGATTTAAACCTGTTTACCTGAACCAGGTGTGAACCCGTGTAATCAGGTGTGAACCTGGATGTGTTGGTGTGCCCCCCCCAGCTCGCGGTTGGCCAGCTCTCTCAGTGATCTGTACGCTGCAGACGTGGAGGAGGACAAAAACACTCCGTACTCCCCCCTTCCTCCCCCCGCCTCCTCATCCACGTCTCTCGGCCCCTCCCCCTCCTCTCTTGCCCCGCCCCCTCTGTGTCGCTATGGTAACGGACCTCGCAACACGCAGCACGAGGTGAACAACAACGGCGGTCTGTACGGGGGCTCCGCGGCGCCCCCCGCAGGGAAGAGCTCCAGCTTCGTCCACGCCGGCAGGGCGTACCGGGGCCCGGGGCCCTACGGCGCCCTGAAGGGCCCGTCAGGACGCTACCTGAGCCGCTCCATACCTGTAAGTCCTCTGACACAGCAGCAGCTCAGCCCGCCCCTCTCCTCTCTGCTGATTGGCTCTCTCTGCTCTGACATCATTAACACCTGTGGGCCTCACGGCTGATTCTTAGCTCTCCTCCTAACAGACGGCTTTCTGACCTCAGCTGATCAGGTGGTTTATCACATGATACACCATCCTCACCTGTTGGGCCAGAACCAATCAGAACCTCAGTTTATGATTTTAGAGTCACTAACACAGAGGTATCACTGCTGTCCTTTGACCCCTCATTGTCCTAAACACACCTTAACATGCTAACTACACCTTACCATGCTTTAACCACACTTTAACACACTCTAACACACCTAAACACACTTAAACGCTTTAAACACGCTTTAAACACACTTAAACGCTTTAACACGCTTTAAACACACTTAAACACACTTAAACACACTTAACCACGCCTAAACACGCTTTAAACACACTTAACCACGCCTCAACACACCTAAACACACTTAAACGCTTTAAACACGCTTTAAACACACCTAAACATTGTTTAAACACGCTTTAAACACACTTAAACGCTTTAACACGCTTTGAACACACCTAAACACACCTAAACATTGTTTAAACACGCTTTAAACACACTTAAACGCTTTAAACACGCTTTAAACACACCTAAACACACCTAAACATTGTTTAAACACGCTTTAAACACCTAAACACACTTAAACATGCTTTAAACACACTTTAAATGCTTTAAACACACCTAAACACACTTAAACGCTTTAAACACACCTAAACATTGTTTAAACACGCTTTAAACACACTTAAACTCTTTAACACGCTTTAAACACACCTAAACACACTTAACCACGCCTAAACACGCTTTAAACACACGTAACCACGCCTAAACACACCTAAACACACTTAAACGCTTTAAACACACCTAAACACACTTTAAACACACCTTACCACGCTTTAACCACACTTTAACACACTCTAACACACCTAAACACACTTTAAACGCACCTAAACACACTTAAACGCTTTAAACGCTTTAAACACGCTTTAAACACACTTAAACGCTTTAAACACACCTAAACATTGTTTAAACACACTTAAACTCTTTAACACGCTTTAAACACACCTAAACACACTTAAACACACTTAACCACGCCTAAACACGCTTTAAACACACTTAACCACGCCTAAACACACTTTAAACACACCTAAACATTGTTTAAACATGCTTTAAACACACTTAACCACGCCTCAACACACCTAAACACACTTAAACGCTTTAAACACGCTTTAAACACACCTAAACATTGTTTAAACACGCTTTAAACACACTTAAACGCTTTAACACGCTTTAAACACACCTAAACACACTTTAAACACACCTAAACATTGTTTAAACACGCTTTAAACACACATAAACGCTTTAACACGCTTTAAACACACCTAAACATGCTTTAAACACTCTTTAACCACACCTAAACACACTTAAACACACTTTAAACACACTTAAACGCTTTAAACACGCTTTAAACACACCTAAACATTGTTTAAACACACTTAAACGCTTTAACACGCTTTAAACACACCTAAACACACTTAACCACGCCTAAACACGCTTTAAACACACCTAAACACACTTTAAACACACTTAAACGCTTTAAACACACCTAAACATTGTTTAAACACGCTTTAAACACACTTAAACGCTTTAACACGCTTTAAACACACCTAAACACGCCTAAACACACTTAACCACGCCTAAACACGCTTTAAACACACCTAAACACACTTTAAACACACTTAAACTCTTTAAACACACCTAAACACACTTAAACACGCTTTAAACACACTTAAACGCTTTAACACGCTTTAAACACACCTAAACACTCTTTAACCACACCTAAACATGCTTTAAACACACCTAAACACTCTTTAACCACACCTAAACATGCTTTAAACACACCTAAACACTCTTTAAACACACCTAAACACGCTTTAAACACACCTAAACATGCTTTAAACACACCTTAACACGCTTTAAACACACCTAAACACACTTAAACACACTTAACCACACCTAAACACTCTTTAAACACACCTAAACACTCTTTAACCACACCTAAACATGCTTTAAACACACCTAAACACTCTTTAAACACACCTAAACACACTTTAAACACACCTAAACATGCTTTAAACACACCTTAACACGCTTTAAACACACCTTAACACGCTTTAAACACACCTAAACGCTCTTAAACCACACCTAAACGCTCTTAAACCACACCTAAACACACTTTAAACACACCTAAACACACTTTAATCACACTTAAACGCTCTTTAATCACACTTAAACGCTCTTTAATCACACCTAAACGCTCTTTAATCACACCTAAACGCTCTTTAATCACACCTAAACACACTTAAACACACTTTAATCACACCTAAACACACTTTAATCACACCTAAACACTCTTTAATCACACCTAAACACACTTTAATCACACCTAAACGCTCTTTAACCACACCTAAACACACTTTAATCACACCTAAACGCTCTTTAATCAACACCTAAACACTCTTTAATCACACCTAAACGCTCTTTAATCACACCTAAACACACCTAAACACTCTTTAATCACACCTAAACGCTCTTTAATCACACCTAAACACACCTAAACACACTTTAATCACACCTAAACACACTTAAACACTCTTTAATCACACCTAAACACTCTTTAATCACACCTAAACGCTCTTTAATCACACCTAAACACACCTAAACACACTTTAATCACACCTAAACGCTCTTTAATCACACCTAAACACACTTAAACACACTTTAATCACACCTAAACGCTCTTTAATCACACCTAAACACACCTAAACACTCTTTAATCACACCTAAACGCTCTTTAATCACACCTAAACACACTTTAATCACACCTAAACACACTTAAACACTCTTTAATCACACCTAAACACTCTTTAATCACACCTAAACGCTCTTTAATCACACCTAAACACACCTAAACACACTTTAATCACACCTAAACATACTTAAACACTCTTTAATCACACCTAAACACTCTTTAATCACACCTAAACGCTCTTTAATCACACCTAAACACACTTAAACACTCTTTAATCACACCTAAACACTCTTTAATCACACCTAAACACACTTTAATCACACCTGTCCTCTCGGCCTCCTGATGCCACTGGGTCAGTTTGAATCCTGAATGGTGGTTGTTTGTCTTACCCCTGAGCTAACTAGCTTAACCAGCTGATGTGAGGATGGTAGGTTAATGTTGAGCTGTTTTCTGATCATTATCGATCAGGTTATCAATATGTACACAGATCGTAGTGAGAAAACATGCCGACAGCCAACGCTGTACTACGATGACGCAACCAGCGACTGCTTCAGCGTGTTTTTAGGGCTAACACCTGACTGGTTGGACCACAGACTGCTTAGAAGAAGTGGGCGTGGCCACCATGACGCCTCGTTCAACATTTTCAAAGTTGCAATCTTGATTTTGGACCCAAACAACAGTGCTTTACCCTCCTCTGATTGGTTAGGTTTAGAATGACCCTCCTCTTAGACTCTTCTTTATACTTAGACTGTTCTTTATTGATCCCCCATAGGGGGAAATTCACTAACCCTTCTTTACACAGACTGATACCGACCAATCAGAGGACGCTTCTTTATAGACTGATACCGACCAATCAGAGGACGCTTCTTTACAGACTGATACCGACCAATCAGAGGACGCTTCTTTACACAGACTGATACCGACCAATCAGAGGACGCTTCTTTACACAGACTGATACCGACCAATCAGAGGACGCTTCTTTACACAGACTGATACCGACCAATCAGAGGACGCTTCTTTACACGGACTGATACCGACCAATCAGAGGACGCTTCTTTATAGACTGATACCGACCAATCAGAGGACGCTTCTTTATAGACTGATACCGACCAATCAGAGGACGCTTCTTTATAGACTGATACCGACCAATCAGAGGACGCTTCTTTAAACAGACTGATACCGACCAATCAGAGGACGCTTCTTTACACGGACTGATACCGACCAATCAGAGGACGCTTCTTTACAGACTGATACCGACCAATCAGAGGACGCTTCTTTACAGACTGATACCGACCAATCAGAGGACGCTTCTTTACACAGACTGATACCGACCAATCAGAGGACGCTTCTTTATAGACTGATACCGACCAATCAGAGGACGCTTCTTTAAACAGACTGATACCGACCAATCAGAGGACGCTTCTTTACACAGACTGATACCGACCAATCAGAGGACGCTTCTTTACACAGACTGATACCGACCAATCAGAGGACGCTTCTTTATACAGACTGATACCGACCAATCAGAGGACGCTTCTTTACAGACTGATACCGACCAATCAGAGGACGCTTCTTTACACGGACTGATACCGACCAATCAGAGGACGCTTCTTTAAACAGACTGATACCGACCAATCAGAGGACGCTTCTTTACACGGACTGATACCGACCAATCAGAGGACGCTTCTTTATACAGACTGATACCGACCAATCAGAGGACGCTTCTTTATACAGACTGATACCGACCAATCAGAGGACGCTTCTTTACAGACTGATACCGACCAATCAGAGGACGCTTCTTTATACAGACTGATACCGACCAATCAGAGGACGCTTCTTTATACAGACTGATACCGACCAATCAGAGGACGCTTCTTTATAGACTGATACCGACCAATCAGAGGACGCTTCTTTATACAGACTGATACCGACCAATCAGAGGACGCTTCTTTACAGACTGATACCGACCAATCAGAGGACGCTTCTTTACACAGACTGATACCGACCAATCAGAGGACGCTTCTTTACAGACTGATACCGACCAATCAGAGGACGCTTCTTTACAGACTGATACCGACCAATCAGAGGACGCTTCTTTATAGACTGATACCGACCAATCAGAGGACGCTTCTTTACACAGACTGATACCGACCAATCAGAGGACGCTTCTTTACAGACTGATACCGACCAATCAGAGGACGCTTCTTTATAGACTGATACCGACCAATCAGAGGACGCTTCTTTATAGACTGATACCGACCAATCACAGGACGCTTCTTTACACAGACTGATACCGACCAATCAGAGGACACTTCTTTATAGACTGATACCGACCAATCACAGGACGCTTCTTTACACAGACTGATACCGACCAATCAGAGGACGCTTCTTTACACAGACTGATACCGACCAATCAGAGGACGCTTCTTTATAGACTGATACCGACCAATCAGAGGACGCTTCTTTATACAGATTGATACCGACCAATCAGAGGACGCTTCTTTATAGACTGATACCGACCAATCAGAGGACGCTTCTTTACACAGACTGATACCGACCAATCAGAGGACGCTTCTTTACACAGACTGATACCGACCAATCAGAGGACGCTTCTTTATAGACTGATACCGACCAATCAGAGGACGCTTCTTTACACAGACTGATACCGACCAATCAGAGGACGCTTCTTTATACAGACTGATACCGACCAATCAGAGGACGCTTCTTTATACAGATTGATACCGACCAATCAGAGGACGCTTCTTTATACAGACTGATACCGACCAATCAGAGGACGCTTCTTTAAACAGACTGATACCGACCAATCAGAGGACGCTTCTTTATAGACTGATACCGACCAATCAGAGGACGCTTCTTTATAGACTGATACCGACCAATCAGAGGACGCTTCTTTACAGACTGATACCGACCAATCAGAGGACGCTTCTTTACAGACTGATACCGACCAATCAGAGGACGCTTCTTTACAGACTGATACCGACCAATCAGAGGACGCAACACTTCTCTGCATGGACTGAGCTAACGTTAACGTCAGGCTAACAGTAGCTGTGTTAGCTAAGGCTAGCTGTAATATTAGCTTAGCATCAGGACTTGAGAGGAACTAAACACCAAAGGGCACGGTAGCTACAGCTAACCAGATATTCAGATTCCGGTGTCCGTGTGTCTGTCCATGATAAAGCAGCTGTTTCTGGTGGTGGTGTGGTCCAGTCTATTCACTAACGGGGGGGGGGTGTCCCGGTAATGCTAAAAAAGCTGCTGCTGAGCCGAGGATCCTGCTGACTGAGCAACGCCATGAAACGCCAACACATCAAATCTGCTCTGGAGGACACACACACACTTATCTCCTCCTCCTCCTCACACCCTGCCGCTGACTCCTGTTTCCTGGAGGAGGCCTGAGGACCCGAGGGTGGGAGGGGGGGGTGGACAGCAGGTGAATTAGAACCAAACAGCTGGATCACGTCTGACTGCTGTTTTTCTCTGTTTGTCTTTCAGTCTCTTCAGTCTGAGTACATCCAGTACTAGAACTACACATCTGACCTGAGGACACATTACCCACAGCCCCCCCCCCATTACCCACAGCACCTCCCCATTACCCACAGCACCTCCCCATTACCCACAGCACCTCCCCATTACCCACAGCCCCCCCCATTACCCACAGCCCCCCCCCGTGTGGGACGCTCAAAGGGAAGCTAATAAAGCAGCAGAAGTTCAGCTCAGTGACTGAAGGCCAGCTGCTCTGCTCACACTATATGCTAATTAGCCATATGCTAATGAGGGATATGTTGATGAGGAACATGTAAATGAGCTGTATGTAAATAAGATGTAATCTACACGTGTGTTTAGCAGAAGATTTATTTAGATAAAGACAGATTTTATATTTCTTATTTGTGACAAGAAAACATATATTTTTTTTTCTTTTGATAAACTTCAGCTGATGGCGCCTCCCACCGTTGTCATGGTTACAGTATTTACTTCCTGTTTTGGATCAGTTAACCAGCAGATTGTGGCAATGTGATTGGTCGGTGAGTCTGAAGGAGGAAGCAGGAAGAATGACAGACTTTTAAAATCAGCAATAACAACGACAAACTCAGGTGTGTGTGTGTGTGTGTGTGTGTGTGTGTGTGTGTGTGTGTGTGTGTGTGTGTGTGTGTGTGTGTGTGTGTGTGTGTGTGTGTGTGTGTGTGTGTGTGTGTGTGTGTGTGTGTGTGTGTGTGTCAGAGGGGGCGGAGCAAGCAGCAGTCAACGCCCACTCAGCCTTAAAATGGTTTCTGATTGGTTGTCGTTAGAGGATAAAAAGCTCAGGACGGGGCGTCGTCAGTGTTTTCCGGTGACGGTTAATCTGATCACGTTGAGGGAGAGTGAACGCTGTGTTTGGAGTCATTTATATTCAACGTTCTGTTCACATGTTACCAGATCAATATTATCGCTGATTGACTCAGCCTCAACCGTCGGCTCTGGACCAATCAGGTTAAATCTGTCCAATGACTCGTTTTCACCAGCGGGAAGCTCGTGATAAGGAAGTCGTTTATGTCCGTTTACGTCGATCGAGCCACACAACCTGAATATTTAGCAGTTTAAGGTCAGGTGACCTCTGACCTGCAGGAGTCTGTGTGATGCCTTTACTGACCACAGGAAATGTAGTCATTTACTATTCTCTGAAGGAGCAGCCAGCAGACTATAAGATAAAATGTGACATAAGCCTTTGTTTGTCCTTAACTGTTGAAGCAGCCACAGATTAAGACTTTCCAACTAATTTACACATGAATTTAAATGTTAAATGAGTTTTTTACAGCATAAAATACCTCAAACAAGACGTCACCTTTCCTTAATTCCCCATCGTTGGACAGAATTAATGGATAAGTGAATGAATTATAAAATGTTCAGGGATTTTTATGGTACAACCTGCTGAAGACAGGTATAGATGGTAGAAATGAAGTAATGACGCTCATGTTGTGATTTAAGCTTTTTTTAAAACTTCAAACCACTGAAACTGCGGAAAATGAAAATCATTTCCATCATGTTTTATGAATCCAGTGTTTAAGGATGAGTCACAGGAAGTATCGTACTTAAAACGTGAAGCTTTATTGTTTCCACGAGACAGAACAGGAGGATTTCTGTAAAATGTTGGGCTGCTCCTTTAAACTAGGTTCTGCTCATGTGACGCCGGCCGATTTAGAAATACTTCATTTCTTATTTGTGTCTTCTGGCTGAATATCTGGCAGCTAATTGGCTGTCAGGTGATCAGCTGACCTAAACATTCAGGTGATTGACCTGCTGACTGCTCCGAGCGCTCTGATTGGCTGAAACAACAGATGCTAAAAGTTTTTATGTTGAGATGAAGGGTATCGAACGTCGCACTGATCGGTCGATCAATATTTGTAATGTTTGAGTTTTCTACCTCTGATGACATCTTCATGACATTTTCTGTTAATAATGAAAAAGGGTTGATGTGACACACGTGTGGCGTGTACACACACACACACACACACACACACGT
>NC_092017.1:29133880-29166380 GCF_042242105.1 Pempheris klunzingeri | reverse complement strand
TCTCCAGCTCCACTTTCTGTTTCAGCCCCACTTCCTGTCTCCAGCTCCACCTCCACTTCCTGTCTCCAGCTCCACTTCCTGTTTCAGCCCTACTTCCTGTCTCCAGCCCCACTTCCTGTCTCCAGCTCCACTTCCTGTTTCAGCCCTACTTCCGGTCTCCAGCCCCACTTCCTGTCTCCAGCTCCACTTTCTGTTTCAGCCCCACTTCCTGTCTCCAGCCCCACTTCCTGTCTCCAGCTCCACTTCCTGTTTCAGCCCTACTTCCTGTCTCCAGCTCCACTTCCTGTCTCCAGCTCCACCTCCACTTCCTGTCTCCAGCTCCACTTTCTGTTTCAGCCCCACTTCCTGTCTCCAGCTCCACTTCCTGTTTCAGCCCTACTTCCTGTCTCCAGCCCCACTTCCTGTTTCAGCTCCACTTTCTGTTTCATCCCTACTTCCTGTCTCCAGCCCCACTTCCTGTTTCAGCTCCACTTTCTGTTTCATCCCTACTTCCTGTCTCCAGCCCCACTTCCTGTTTCAACTCCACTTTCTGTTTCAGCCCCACTTCCTGTCTCCAGCCCCACTTCCTGTTTCAGCTCCACTTCCTGTTTCAGCCCCACTTCCTGTCTCCAGTTGCTGCTTCATCACGCCCTGAACATTTGTATCGTGACATCAAAGTCTTGTTATTTTTACTGAACGTCTCAGCAGGACTAAACTAAAGAGTCCGTCGTTCTGCCAGCTCACCCTCTGCAGGTGGAGGTGAGTCCTCCGGTCTCAGCAGCAGAGCGCGGTTCAGGTCTGGTCCTGACCTGCAGAGCCTCTGGATGTCTCCACCCCCCCACCCTCACCTGGAGGAGGACAGACCGGGACCTGGCCATCCTCCGGAAGACGCAGCAGCGGGACGGACTGTCCCAGCTCCACCTGCAGGACCTGGACCTCCAGGACCGGGGAGGATACAGCTGTGAGGCCGAGTGTGACTCCGTCGTCCGGACCGGAAACACCCAGGTCCAGGTCCACTGTGAGTCTGACACACCTGAGACACCTGAGCAGGTCTCTATGACATCATTAACCAGCAGCCTCACCGTCATGCGTTGGCTCAGAGAGTAAAGAAAATCCAAATGTAGCTGTCCCCTTAAACCCCTCTGATTAACCCTTAATGTGCCTCTGGAAACACCTTAGTGGCCCAGGGTCCGTTTAAAGGGGCAGTCCGTGCTCTCTGCAGTGTGGCTGTGTTACCTACAGTAGATGAGCCACCAGACTCCTTTGACAAAAACAGTGAAGTGACGTCTGGAGGCTTCACAGAAACATTTAACAGCTTCAGCTGCCTGACAGGAAGAACGGGTCATTAAACACACCGTCTGACGCTGAGGTACCATGTGACCAGCAGGCGGCAGCTCACGTGGTGGCCTGTATGTGTGGGGGCGCTGATCCAGGATCAGATGATTCAGATCTGAATCATCAGGATTCAATCTGTCTCTGGAGGGGGGGGGTCTGAGTCCCGGACTCCAGTCTGAGCTCAGAGAGGTCAAAGGTCAGACAGCCTCATCCTGCTGGGATCGGGTCTGTCTTCAATCCGCTTCAAGGAGGACAGGAAGTGTCCCAACAGGGGGGAGCCAACCCCCCCACAGCTTCCAGTAAAACACTGTCCTCCCCCGCACTTTTATTTATCGTCCTCAGCCTGAAACACTTCTGGAGACGAGAACCAGATCACATGACCGCCGGCGATCAGAAGGGTTCATCACAGCCTGAAGGATCCACTCTGTTCATCATCTGTTCATCATCTGTTCATCATCTGTTCATCATCTGTTCATCATCTGTTCATCTGTTCTTCATCTGTTCTTCATCTGTTCATCTGTTCTTCATCTGTTCATCTGTTCTTCATCTGTTCATCTGTTCTTCATCCGTTCATCATCTGTTCATCATCTGTTCATCATCTGTTCATCTGTTCTTCATCTGTTCTTCATCTGTTCATCTGTTCTTCATCCCTTCATCATCTGTTCATCATCTGTTCATCTGTTCTTCATCTGTTCATCTGTTCATCTGTTCTTCATCTGTTCTTCATCCCTTCATCATCTGTTCATCATCTGTTCTTCATCTGTTCATCTGTTCATCATCTGTTCATCATCTGTTCATCATCTGTTCTTCATCTGTTCATCTGTTCATCATCTGTTCTTCATCTGTTCTTCATCTGTTCTTCATCTGTTCATCATCTGTTCATCATCTGTTCTTCATCCCTTCATCATCTGTTCATCATCTGTTCTTCATCTGTTCATCTGTTCATCATCTGTTCATCATCTGTTCATCATCTGTTCTTCATCTGTTCATCTGTTCATCATCTGTTCATCATCTGTTCATCATCTGTTCTTCATCTGTTCTTCATCCGTTCATCATCTGTTCATCATCTGTTCTTCATCCCTTCATCATCTGTTCATCATCTGTTCTTCATCTGTTCATCTGTTCATCATCTGTTCATCATCTGTTCATCATCTGTTCTTCATCTGTTCATCTGTTCATCATCTGTTCATCATCTGTTCATCATCTGTTCTTCATCTGTTCTTCATCCCTTCATCATCTGTTCATCATCTGTTCTTCATCCCTTCATCATCCGTTCATCATCTGTTCATCATCTGTTCTTCATCTGTTCTTCATCTGTTCATCATCTGCTCATCATCCGTTCATCATCTGTTCTTCATCCGTTCATCATCCGTTCATCATCTGTTCATCATCTGTTCATCATTTGTTCTTCAACTGTTCATCATCTGTTCATCATCTGTTCATCATCCGTTCTTCATGCGTTCTTCATCTGTTCATCATCTGTTCATCATCCGTTCTTCATCCGTTCTTCATCTGTTCATCAACTGTTCATCATCTGTCCATCATCTGTTCTTCATCCGTTCATCATCCGTTCTTCATCCGTTCTTCATCTGTTCATCATCTGTTCATCATTTGTTCTTCAACTGTTCATCATCTGTTCATCATCTGTTCTTCATCCGTTCATCATCCGTTCTTCATCTGTTCATCATCTGTTCATCATCCGTTCTTCATCCGTTCATCATCTGTTCATCATCTGTTCATCATCTGTTCTTCATGCGTTCTTCATCTGTTCATCATCTGTTCATCATCCGTTCATCATCTGTTCATCAACTGTTCATCATCTGTCCATCATCTGTTCTTCATCCGTTCATCATCCGTTCTTCATCCGTTCTTCATCTGTTCATCATCTGTTCATCATTTGTTCTTCAACTGTTCATCATCTGTTCATCATCTGTTCTTCATCCGTTCATCATCCGTTCTTCATCTGTTCATCATCTGTTCTTCATGCGTTCTTCATCTGTTCATCATCTGTTCATCATCCGTTCATCATCTGTTCATCATCTGTTCATCCGTTCTTCATCCCTTCATCATCTGTTCTTCATCCGTTCTTCATCTGTTCATCATCTGTTCTTCATCTGTTCTTCATCTGTTCATCATCTGTTCTTCATCCCTTCATCATCTGTTCTTCATCCCTTCATCATCTGTTCTTCATCCGTTCATCATCCGTTCATCATCCGTTCTTCATCCGTTCTTCATCCGTTCTTCATCCGTTCTTCATCCGTTCATCTGTGATTGGTGTGAGCAGTGTGAATAAAACTCCTCCGGTCGGAGCTGAACGCCTCCTGTAGCCAGGTGAGCTTTGCATTGTGGGATGCGATGAGCTGGGCCGGAGGACGGACTCTTCTGACCAATCAGAGGAGTGAGTGTTGTCACCTGATCTGTCGTGGTGCATTTGGGTTTGTTGGTATTTCGGCTGACTCAGGTGTGTTTACATTCTCCCCAGCGTTCCCGTCTGATCCGGTGCTGGCCGATCCTGGTCCTGTCCTGCTGGGTCAGGAGGCAGTCCTTCGCTGTAACGTCAGCAGCGTCGCCTCAATCAATCAGATGAGGATCCGGTGGCTGTCAGGGAACGCCACGCTAACATCAGAGTCCTTCGGGTTCTCCGGTTCCTTACAGAACATCACGTCTGTCCTCCGGCTCCAGGTGGAGGAGGACCAACCTGATCTGAGCTGCTTGGCCGAGCTGCTGGCGGAGGACGGAGGCGTGTGGAGGTCCAGGAGGACGAGCGTCCGCCTGCAGGTCCACTGTGAGTGTCTGTTTTTCAGAAGAGACTTTTATTGTGAAGCAGCTGCAGGAAGTGTGCTCCCCCACAGGGCCTCGGTCTGCTGGTCCTGGTCCACATTCACAGCCGGGGGGCCTCCAAACCACATTGATCTGACCGACTGAAGCCATCGTGTGTCCGCAGAACAGGCGTCGACGAATTGTGATAATCAGTTAATCAGTCAGTCGGTTAATCGATCGGTCCGTTAATCAGTCAGTCGGTTAATCGATCGGTTCGTTAATCAGTCAGTCGGTTAATCGATCGGTCCGTTAATCAGTCAGTCGGTTAATCGATCGGTCCGTTAATCAGTCAGTCGGTTAATCGATCGGTCCGTTAATCATGTTCATTGTTTCAAATGTAAACAGCTTCCTGCTGCAGTACTTTTACTCCAACAGAGTATTTGTACTGTGTGGTGTTTGTACTTTTACTGCAGTTAAAGTGTCTCTTTGTGTCTCAGACCCTCCGAGGTCGACCTCCCTGTCGGTGAGTCCAGGTGAGGAGGTGGTGGAGGGTCAGCAGGTGACACTCACCTGCCGCTCAGATGGAGCTCCGCCCACCGCGCTGGTGCTGAGGAG
Organism: Pempheris klunzingeri; assembly: GCF_042242105.1. Taxonomy (NCBI): domain Eukaryota; kingdom Metazoa; phylum Chordata; class Actinopteri; order Acropomatiformes; family Pempheridae; genus Pempheris; species Pempheris klunzingeri. Next base: position 29,161,691 of record NC_092017.1, on the reverse strand, counting down.
GGAGGGGGCGGAGCTTCAGAGGACTGACCCCGCCTCCTCCTCCTGGCTCTCCTTCAGCCTCTCCTCCGCCCTGCTGGAAGACTCCGCCCACTACCAGTGTGAAGCATCCAACCAGTACGGGTCCCAGCTGGTCACCACGACCATCACAGTCACAAGTACCTACTCCACCTCCACTTCCTGTTTCAGCTCCACTTCCTGTCTCCAGCCCCACTTCCTGTCTCAGCTCCACTTCCTGTCTCATTAGGCTAACTTGATGACAGACAGTTAATAAAGGTGGAGCTTTTACTATAAATCAGTTCAAGAGAAAGAAAATCACCAAAACACAGTTAAAAGAGGAAGAAAAATGATGACCTCATTAGCAGAGACATCATGTATGTACTAAATATCAGCTCACGTGTCTCAGCGTGTTTTTAGCTGGACTCAGACAGGTGACGCTTGTTTGAGTTTATCAGTGACCTTCGGAGCATCTGCTACAGTCAGCTGATTCACTGCGGCCACTCTGATTGGTCCTGATATCCAGCTGATGTAGAGCAGATGTGTGACTTCTGTGAGAAATGGAGACTTTAGTTTAACAGACCTACTGTGATCAGGTGCAGTTGTCCCAAAGGATCACGTTGCAGCCATTGCAGCCCGTTTGGTGTCTGCTGGCTGAGGTGATCTACTGGACCAGTTCCAACACTTTTACTACCTTCCAGTCACTCACACACCAGGATGTGGACACAGAGGATCATGGGTAGAAACGGGAGGGACCCTTTGAGCTCTCTGCTGTCTGGAATAAAACACTCATCAGCAGCTGGACACAGAGACGTTTAAAGGAGCGACTCAGATTAAACTGTAACAGCTGGAGGAAACGCCTCCTCTGTGAGATCAGAGCCGTTAGACCTCCTCCTGCTGCGATGTTGTTGTTCTTCTCTGTTGTGACGGCTGTTATCTGACAGTCGACCTCTCACTCCTCCTCAAGATGCTGAGACAGAAATAAACTCTGAGTAACGAGTCCTCCTGCTGCCTTCAGGGGCTGACGGACACCAGACGGCTCAAAAACTCAGTTGGTGTTGTGAACGTGTGCTTGGCGTTGTGAGATAGTTGTGGTTTGGTTAGGTTTAGGTTAAGACGGTTTGGGTTAAATAAGAAACAAAACTGATGTTTCATTCTTGGCTCCATATGGGACACAAACCCTGGTGTGATGGGTAGAGGCCTCTAACCGTCCCTCCATCTCCATATGTGGCCTGTTATCACTCTTAACCACGACGTGGACCTTCAGGGTCTCGTACAGACGCTACAGAAAGCCTCGTAGTTCCAGTCGCCAGGGCTCTTGAGGTCGGCTCCACTCTGCTGTTATGTGCTGTCTGTTCACAAGTGTCTCCTTATCGCTGTCAATGTGAACTCCCTACAAGTGAATGAGACAGCAAACGACCCCCCCCCCTCCAGTCTGTATCAGCACTGACTTCACACTCCCAGCAGCCGTCAACCCCTCAGAGTTCAGTTCAGACTCAGCAGTGGATCAGGAAGTTGACCAGCAGCTACTTCATCAATCAGGAGAATCCCAAAGGGTCACTCCACTGTTTCTACCCATGATCCTCTGTGTCCTCATCCTGGTGTCTGAGTGACTGGTAGGTAGTAAAAGTGTTGGAACTGGTCCAGTAGATCACCTCAGCCAGCAGCCACCAAACGGGCTGCAATGGCTGCAACGTGATCCTTTGGGACAACTGCACCTGATCACAGTAGGTCCACTAAAAGAGCTTGTTTGATCCACTGACAGGCTCAGAGTGTTATTCTAAGTGTGTGACAGCATCATGGAAAGGATCCCTACAGAGAGAGACCTGGAAGATCCTTTTGGTTTAACCACAAACAGCACACACACCAGACTACATTCACTAAAACAGGGATTTTAGAGAACAGGACACAGGAGTCTGGTGTTATAAAGTGTTAGTTGGTCTAAGTGAACTCTGCTATCTTATCTACACTCAGAACCTGTAAAAATACTGAATCAGTTTTTAAAACTGTCCTCTGAACCGACCCACTTCCTGCTGCTGTGTGGAGATAATCAGACAGTCAGTTCAGTCCTCTCACACTTTATTCTTTGTTCTTCGGGTTATTTTCACGTCACTTTTTATGTTCAAAATGGCAGCCGTGTGAATGTGTAAACTCCTCTGGTTTCTCGGGGTGCAGCTCCTCCCAGGAATACCACGGTCCTCGTCCTGCCGTCGGCGGTGGTCCAGGAGGGACAAAATGTCACCGTGTGCTGTCAGACCATCAGCTACCCGCCCGCCGCCGTGCTCCTGAAGAAACTGACCAGTGGGACGGAGCTGTACTCCCCCAATGGCACCTTCCTATTGGTCAATGTGACGGCCAGAGACTCCGGCCTTTACCAGGTTAACGTGACCAACGGCCTCGGATACCAAGTCAAAGTGTTCCTCATCAGCGTCAGAGGTCAGTTACACCACTTTAACCAGCTAAACCAGTTGTGAGTTGTTCCAGTTCCCTCTGACGTCTTTGTGTCCTACAGAGAGGAGCTCCAGCCTTCCTCCCAGTCTCACCATCATCATCGTCCCAGTGGTCTGCGTAGCCGCTGGGCTAGCAGCTACTGCTCTGCTCCTCGACTACCTGAGGAGATCCAGGAAGAAAGGCTTCTATCAGCTGCCCCAGTCTGCTCCGCCTTCAGCCTGAGGCTACCACCTCCCAACACCGGGCTACCACACCGGGCTACCACCTCCCAACACCGGGCTACCACACCGGGCTACCACCTCCCAACACCGGGCTACCACACCGGGCTGCCACCTCCCAACACCGGGCTACCACACCGGGCTACCACAACGGGCTACCACCTCCCAACCCCGGGCTACCACACCGGGCTACCACACCGGGCTGCCACCTCCCAACACCGGGCTACCACACCGGGCTACCACCTCCCAACACCGGGCTACCACACCGGGCTACCACAACGGGCTACCACCTCCCAACCCCGGCTACCACAACGGGCTACCACCTCCCAACCCCGGCTACCACACCGGGCTACCACCTCCCAACACCAGGCTACCACACCGGGCTACCACCTCCCAATATGTGGCTACCACCGGGCTACCACCTCCCGTGATATGGCCACCACCTCCTGGTCGCCGCCCCTCACACGTGAGCAGCAGTGAACTTCTTTAGCAGCTGTGAACTCTGACTCCCCGTTTGGTGAACTGTCCCTTTAACCGTTCCAAACATGAACCAGAGCTCCGGCTCCGTGTGGCCTTCAGGGCCCACAGGGAGGGTCGGAGAGCTTCACGCTGATGTGGCGCATGCAGAGGCAGGCTGATTTTGTCTTGTTGTCTGCTTTTATTAAACATATTCATTTCTTCACGAGCTTGTTTTCACCTCCTGGGACTTTCCTGTGCTTCAGCCTCGACCGGCAGCTTTCTCTTTCGCTTCTGTCCCTCAGCGTTTACTGGAAGTCCTCAGGCTGGTAACCATGGAGACGCCTGACCTGCTGTTTGAGCCTCTGTTTGTTTTTCCTGGACTGTTTCCACGGCGTTAAAGCTGCAGAGGCCTTCAGGACCGCCCCCACATCAGAGCGCCGGCGTCTGTGTTCAGACTGAATTAAAGGGACAGTCCGTGTTATCTGCAGTGTGGCTGTCTGAGGTCCTTCTCCTCAGTCAGTGTTGCCTACAGTAGATGGTAGGCACAGACGCTAAAGCGATGTACTGCTCTGGACGGGGGGGCAGGAAAGCAGATTTTAGCCTCCCAAAAAGGCCCACCTAAAAAAATGAACATCAATTTAAGTGGATGCTGTATTTAGAATATTTTCACTGATTTAAGCTGTTATATCACTTTCTTCAGAGCCACCAGACTCCATTCACAAAAACAGGGATTTTAGCTCAGAGAACACAGGAGCTGCTGGTCTGCTGCTGCGTCCATCAGTCAGCGTGTTTGTGTTATTGTGTGACTTTGGTGTTTTAAAGGAGCAGTTTGGATCCAAACTAGCATGTGAGTTCACTGATTAAGACAACAGACGACCAGTGAACTCCTGCATTCTGAGAGGTAAAATTACTGTTATGTCAGTGGAGTCTGGTGTCTTTGAAGAGAGCGAAATAACGGCTTCAGTTCCCCATCAGAGAGGTCTGTGTGACAGCGTTCACTTGACTGACTGGTGTTTTTTAGGAGGTAAAGTCTGTTTTTCTGACCCTGGGGCACCTTTGATGACTCTGGGTCATACTGTGCTCACATGCTGTGTAAATAAAGTTGTGTTTAACAGAGCTGCAGCTGGCTATTGTTTTCATTATTGAACAATGTGCAGATTCTTTTCTTAACAGACTAATTCTGGTTTGTCGAAAGTCAGAAAACAGACAAACAGACGTCTTCAAATGATTTAAGGACGTTCAGTGAGACAGAAAACAAGCTGAACCTTCAACCAAAGAACTGCTTCATGTTATTAGAGGTGATCCAGTCCGCTGCTGACGGGGTTCAGGTCTGCAGGGTCGATCTTATTCCTGCCCCCCCCCATTTTTTCTGGTTGTTGGAACGAGTGAATTTAAGGTTCTGCTGCTTTTGTCTGCAGCAAAGCTCATTGGCTCCTCAGCTTGTCGTCATGGAGACCAGGAGGCCTCAGATGTGAGGTGTGAAAGCAAATCAGAGCTCGAGCGTCTGGACGAGTCTTAAAGGCACAGTACGCCATTTCTCCCGCCAGGACTCTCTCAGTCCAAACAAACCCCCCAGGAAGGTCTCCAGGCTCTGAAACCAGTCTGACCTGGTGGCCCAACCATGTGATTGGTGGCCCACTGGCGTCCGTCACGTGACGCCAGTGGGCCCAAACAGACTTTTTTCCACAGACTCTTATTGTGAAAGAAACGTCTGTAACTCAGAGGATAATGGACTCGTTTCACCGTCACAGTTTGAGCCATTCAGTCCAAAAACATTTGGAAAGTCTGGAAGAGCCACAAGATTAATTCATTTCATTCATTTTATCCCCATTCAAGTTAGCGCAGGGCTAACAGGAAGTTAGAACAGGGCTTACAGGAAGTTAGCAAGCTCAAGATGCTAGTCCCCCAGGCTCTGTGGGCCCATGATGAGGAGGATTCCTCTCAGAGGACGACTGTGGTCCCAACAACAACACAGGACGCTGTCAGATCTTTTTCGTCCAGTTCTTATATTGGCAGCTCAAGAACTCAACGGAGGTTTTCAGTCTGGTCTCACAAGCAGTTTATTCTGGTCACAGGTCACAGGTAAAGTACTCGCAGCGCTGGGCTCATGACGGACCCCGAGGGGCCGGTCAGAGGAGCCCCCTCTGGTGTGTGTGTCCCTCTGGTGTGTCCTGTCCTGTTCTGTTCTGTTTCCAAACATCTCATGTTTAAATGCTTGTTGAATATCAGTACGTAACCATTTCTGGTGAACTGTTTAGGTCGGTGCGTCACAGATAGCAGGTTCCTGTAGTGATGTTATGGTAATCTAACAGTTGGATGTTGGTTGCAAGGCGTGTATCTATAATCAAACTTCAGAATATGTTTTGCACAACAAAAGCACTACAATCAAGGTCTGTCTGGTCCATTCTGTCTGTCTGCTTCACCAAACAATACAGGAGGAGCCACGTCTGTGGAGGTCAGACTGACATATTCTGTTCACTCTCATGAGGAGAGAGTAACTTTATTTGAGAAGGCCTGAAACATTCTATGGTCATATTAAATTCTAATTCAACAAGGCCATTTGATGAGTTGTGGCAGAAGTCAGAACAGCCTACAGTAACGTTAGCTAATGTAGCGTTGGCTTGCTAACAGGAATGAATTCTCGTAGCTCAAACAGTAAAATAAAAAAAACAGCAACATGGCCAGTTGACGTCGGTCCTCTTCTTCTTCTGTGGTGGTTTAATGGCAGCCAATCAGCTCCAGCTCCTGTTCTCACCTGTTACCTGTGGATAAAGACGATGGGAGCAGACTGTTGAGGGGAAACAGGAAGCTGTCAGTCAAACTGGATCCTGGTGTTCACGTTGAGACAGATAGTCTCTAGTCTAAGAGAAACCCTTAAATATGCAAGGAGAACACTTGAGGGGGTTTACTTTAAGTCTGATCTTAAGGTGTTTTGGTGTGTGTGGACTCTGCAGACTCAGCTGCCCCCCCCCCCCCCGATGACTGATGTATTTGTGCCTGTGAGGCGTTCAGGGTCCCTCCGTGACCTCTGCATCTCCTCCTTTAAATTGGCTGCTGCTTCCTGTCCGAGGGGACGTGGGGCTTCGTCAGCAGCTCCTGCTGGACTGACACGGGTCAGCTCTTCATCATCATCATCATCATCATCACCAGTACAGACTCCAGCTGACACCGTTCAAACTCCCACAACTTTATTTAAAGTCCAAACACATCTCTGATGTTGCAGTTAGCCTCACCACCTCATGACCTCAGGCCACGTGCCATACCCCCCCACGCACCCCCCAACACCACTTCCTGTCTAACGCTTCGCTGTGTAGAAAAAGTTTTAAAATAAAACGTTTAAAAAACATCATGATCACTCACTGGTTCTAGTCCTGGTCCTGGTCCTGGTCCTGGTCCTGTCGCTTGTTTCAGTTTTGGTCTTTATTCAGGTCCAGAACGTTTCTGTAGTAGGACCTGATCCTGGTCCAGACCAGTGCAGGAAGACCTTCAGATGAACTTCTTAAAGTATTTCCTCCTCAGCGGACCTCTGGTCATGTGACTGTTATTTTAAAAAGGACCTGAAAACAGTGACTTGTCCTTTAAGAGGAAACAGAGGTTAAAGGGGTAAAAGGTTTTAAAGGTCCACAGAGAAACTGAACCTCTGACAGAACCAAAATGGCCACCTTCAGGTTTGATGAACGCTGAGCTGTAGCTTGTCTGACGTCCTCCAGAGGCCGCTGTCCCCACACTGCCACGCTGCCTTCACAATAAGAGTCTGTCTGCTGTCTGAGGGAAGACTTTCAGAATAAGAGTTTGTGGTTTGATTGACAGGCATCTCAGCCTGTGACGAACCAGCAGCAGCCGCTCAGATGTCTGAAAACTGCAGGAAAACTTACAATCCTCTCCACTTCCTGTCTCTGCTCCGACCAATCCTCTCCACTTCCTGTCTCTGCTCCGACCAATCCTCTCCACTTCCTGTCTCTGCTCCGACCAATCCTCTCCACTTCCTGTCTCAGTGTGGAGGAGGACGGAGCTGCTGCTGATGGAGCGTCGGCGTCCTCTTCTGAGGTCACTGGGGTTTTGGTCGCCATGGAAACTGATGGGTTATTTCTCTCATAATGGCACACATACAGACAGACAGACAGACAGACAGGTTCCTTCAGTCTCTCACTGATCCACTGATAGTCTGAACATCCAGGGGTTCATCCTCTGCAGACAGGATCCGCCGTCTGCTTGTTCAGTGCTCCTCAGGCTAGCACGTTAGCACGTTAGCACGTATCAGATTAGCAACAATACTTTTCACTTCCTCTGTTTCCAGACCACAGAGGAAATGAGGAGGACGATCTGGGAGGTTTTACCGTCTCTGTGTTCATATGCTGTTAACAGCTTCTGGTTATCAGCGACCATCAGTGACCATTAGTGACCATCAGTGATCATCAGCGACCATCAGCGGCCATCAGCGGTCATCAGCGACCATCAGCGACCATCAGCGACCATCAGGGACCATCAGGGACCATCAGGGACCATCAGGGACCATCAACGGCCATCAGCGACCATCAGCGGCCATCAGCGGCCATCACGGGTCATCAGCGGCCATCAGCGGCCATCAGGGGTCATCAGCGGCCATCAGCGGCCATCACGGGTCATCAGCGGCCATCAGCGGCCATCAGGGGTCATCAGCGACCAGCAGCGACCATCAGCGGCCATCAGGGGCCATCAGGGGCTATCAGGGGTCATCAGCGGCCATCAGCGGTCATCAGCGACCATCAGCGACCATCAGCGGCCATCAGCGACCATCAGCGACCATCAGCGGTCATCAGCGGTCATCAGGGGTCATCAGCGACCATCAGCGACCATCAGCGGTCATCAGCGGCCATCAGCGGCCATCAGCGACCATCAGCGACCATCAGGGACCATCAGGGACCATCAGGGACCATCAGGGACCATCAGCGACCATCAGCGGTCATCAGCGGCCATCAGGGGTCATCAGCGGCCATCAGCTGTCATCAGCGACCATCAGCGACCATCAGCGACCATCAGTGACCATCAGTGACCATCAGCGGTCATCAGCGACCATCAGGGACCATCAGCGACCATCAGCTGTCATCAGCGACCATCAGCGACCATCAGCGACCATCAGCGACCATCAGCGACCATCAGCGACCATCAGCGACCATCAGCGGTCATCAGCGACCATCAGCGACCATCAGTGACCATCAGTGACCATCAGCGGTCATCAGCGGTCATCAGCTGTCATCAGCGACCATCAGGGACCATCAGCGACCATCAGCGGTCATCAGCGACCATCAGCGGTCATCAGCGGCCATCAGCGACCATCAGCGACCATCAGCGGTCATCAGCGGTCATCAGCGACCATCAGCGGTCATCAGCGGTCATCAGCGACCATCAGCGACCATCAGCGACCATCAGCTGTCATCAGCGACCATCAGCTGTCATCAGCTGTCATCAGCTGTCATCAGCGACCATCAGCGACCATCAGCGACCATCAGCGGTCATCAGCGACCATCAGCTGTCATCAGCGGTCATCAGCTGTCATCAGCGACCATCAGCGACCATCAGCGACCATCAGCGACCATCAGCTGTCATCAGCGGTCATCAGCTGTCATCAGCGGTCATCAGCGGTCATCAGGGACCATCAGCGGTCATCAGGGACCATCAGCGGTCATCAGGGACCATCAGCTGTCATCAGCGGTCATCAGCGGTCATCAGGGACCATCAGCGACCATCAGCGACCATCAGCGGTCATCAGCGACCATCAGCTGTCATCAGCGGTCATCAGCGGTCATCAGGGACCATCAGCGACCATCAGCGACCATCAGCGGTCATCAGCGACCATCAGCGGTCATCAGGGACCATCAGCGGTCATCAGGGACCATCAGCGGTCATCAGCGACCATCAGCTGTCATCAGCGGTCATCAGGGACCATCAGCGGTCATCAGCGACCATCAGCGACCATCAGCGACCATCAGCGACCATCAGCTGTCATCAGCGGTCATCAGCTGTCATCAGCGGTCATCAGCGGTCATCAGGGACCATCAGCGGTCATCAGGGACCATCAGCTGTCATCAGCGGTCATCAGCGGTCATCAGGGACCATCAGCGACCATCAGCGACCATCAGCGGTCATCAGCGACCATCAGCTGTCATCAGCGGTCATCAGCGGTCATCAGGGACCATCAGCGACCATCAGCGACCATCAGCGGTCATCAGCGACCATCAGCTGTCATCAGGGACCATCAGCGGTCATCAGGGACCATCAGCGGTCATCAGGGACCATCAGCGGTCATCAGCGACCATCAGCTGTCATCAGCGGTCATCAGGGACCATCAGCGGCCATCAGGGACCATCAGGGACCATCAGGGGCTGTAGTGTGTGTGAGCAGAGACACATGAAGACCAACGACGGAGGGAAGAAAACATGTTTGGACAAAAAGGGAAGCAGCAGCTCAGACTTTGTCCTCATGATGAAACCTGAGGGGGGGGGGGGTCAGACCTGCTGCCTCAACCCTCCAACAACACTCCTGGAGCTGTGGCGCCCTCTGCTGCTCACTGCACACACAGACACCTTTATTTTGAAATCCAACCAGTACAGAACTCTCATTAGGAAAACTATTTCATTATCAGCTAGGGGGGGGGGGGACAAAACACTATCAGTAACTATATAATTGATCAGTGACTATATCACTGATCACTGACTATATCACTGATCACTGACTATACCAGTGATCAGTGACTATACCAGTGATCAGTAACTATATTATTGATCAGTCTGGCAGCAGATAAAAACATGACAATAGTTCATATGTGAATAATAATAAGAGGACTAATATCAGTAGTACCAGTGCATCATGGGAGTCCCCCGGCAGTCTGAGCCTATAGCAGCATAACTAGGGGCTGGTCCAAGGCCTGATCCAGCCCTGAACTATAGGCTTCATCACTAAGGAAGGTTTTTAGGGGTGTCTGCCCCCCCCTGATCATAACTGTACTGAGTGTACAAAATAAATGTAAAAAAACCTTATTTACTCCTCAGAAAAGTTCGAACAGCCAGTCGGAGCCCATGGCAACAAAAAACAGAACAATGATTATGTACCATCAATAGAATTGGAGGTCAGTAGCAGTAGTAATGATAATAATAATAATAATAATACACAATAGTGTATAATAATAATTATGTTCAAACTAAATAATACAACATAGTGTCTTATAACAGTATATAGTCTTTTAGTGGTAGTACAGTGTGGTAATATCACCGCTTATGAGCGCCTTTATTGTGAACTTCACCCACACCGGAAGTTGACAGTTAGCATCCCGTAGCTAATCTCCTAGTGAGTGAGTGAGTGTGTGTGTGTGTGTGAGAGAGAGAGAGAGAGAGAGAGAGTGTGTGTCCAGGTGTGAAGATGTTACCTTTATCTGTTAAAGACGACGAGTACAAACCTGCCAAGTTCAACCTGCTGGTGAAGCTCTCGGGATGGTTCAGGTAAACTCAGCGCTGCTAACTGCTAACTGCTAACTGCGGCTAACAGCGGCTAACAGTGAACCAGCTGACAGTAGCGATACCCGGCTAGCCTGATGCTAACCGGCTAGCATAAACAAATCTGTCCTCCGCTAACGTTGTCTGTGTAGCCGTGTTTTATCAGCCGTCGGCGGGCAGTGTGGGGGGTCAGCAGGGGGGTCAGCAGGGGGTGATAACCCGGGTCTTCTCGGGATCAGGGCCGCTGCCAGCTGGGCTCCGGGGGTTTAATGGTTGTTTGGTGTTTTCAGGTCGATCCTCGCGGATAAAACCTCCAGGAATCTGTTCTTCTTCCTCTGCCTGAACCTCTCATTTGCCTTCGTGGAGTTGACGTACGGCATCTGGAGTAACAGGTAGGCTAACACCGCTAGCATCAGGAAGGCTAACACCGCTAGCATCAGGTAGGCTAACACCGCTAGCATCAGCTGTGTGATGGATCAGGATGTGCCACGTATGTGTTAGCACTGAGTGTGTGTGTGTGTGTGTGTGTGTGTGTGTGTGTGTGTGTGTGTGTGTGTGTGTGTGTGTGTGTGTGTGTGTGTGTGTGTCCTCTGTCAGATTAAAATGAAGAAGTTCTAGTAATAATTAACTTTATTTATTCAGCACCTTTGGAAAAACAAGTGATTTGTAAAAGTACCTGTTCTCCATGTGATGTATATCCTTATTATTGGTGCTGATGGGTCTGTGGGATTTGTAGTTTTAGCCTGTGTATATAGCGTAGGCCTGTGTCCTGGGGGTCGGGAGGAGGTGCACAGTGATCACATCACATGTGTTTGCTGTGTGTTTTTAATGTCTGTGTTTGATGTGTGTGTTTTCTCTACAGTTTAGGTCTGATCTCTGACTCCTTCCACATGTTCTTTGACTGCACTGCTCTGCTGGCAGGTCTGGCAGCCTCTGTCATCTCCAGGTGGAGGTCCAACGACAGCTTCTCCTACGGGTGAGACCACCACTCTGGGCTCTGTTAGTCAGGTCTGACCATAGACTGTATAAAATAAGTGGGCGTGGCCACCATGACATCATCTCCTGTTTTGAAGCCTCGAGTTCAGCTTTATGGGCCATCTTGGTGTTTTGGAGCCAGAAGTGACACCTCTTCATACAGACTGATACCGACCAATCAGAGGACGTTTCTTCATACAGACTGATACCGACCAATCAGAGGACGCTTCTTTATACAGACTGATACCGACCAATCAGAGGACGCTTCTTCATACAGACTGATACCGACCAATCAGAGGACGCTTCTTTATACAGACTGATACCGACCAATCAGAGGACGCTTCTTTATACAGACTGATACCGACCAATCAGAGGACGCTTCTTCATACAGACTGATACCGACCAATCAGAGGACGCTTCTTCATACAGACTGATACCGACCAATCAGAGGACGCTTCTTTATACAGACTGATACCGACCAATCAGAGGACGCTTCTTTATACAGACTGATACCGACCAATCAGAGGACGCTTCTTTATAGACTGATACCGACCAATCAGAGGACGCTTCTTCATACAGACTGATACCGACCAATCAGAGGACGCTTCTTCATACAGACTGATACCGACCAATCAGAGGACGCTTCTTTATAGACTGATACCGACCAATCAGAGGACGCTTCTTTACAGACTGATACCGACCAATCAGAGGACGCTTCTTCATACAGACTGATACCGACCAATCAGAGGACGCTTCTTTACACAGACTGATACCGACCAATCAGAGGACGCTTCTTTACACAGACTGATACCGACCAATCAGAGGACGCTTCTTCATACAGACTGATACCGACCAATCAGAGGACGCTTCTTTATACAGACTGATACCGACCAATCAGAGGACGCTTCTTTATACAGACTGATACCGACCAATCAGAGGACGCTTCTTCATACAGACTGATACCGACCAATCAGAGGACGCTTCTTCATACAGACTGATACCGACCAATCAGAGGACGCTTCTTTATACAGACTGATACCGACCAATCAGAGGACGCTTCTTTATACAGACTGATACCGACCAATCAGAGGACGCTTCTTTATACAGACTGATACCGACCAATCAGAGGACGCTTCTTTATAGACTGATACCGACCAATCAGAGGACGCTTCTTCATACAGACTGATACCGACCAATCAGAGGACGCTTCTTCATACAGACTGATACCGACCAATCAGAGGACGCTTCTTTATAGACTGATACCGACCAATCAGAGGACGCTTCTTTACAGACTGATACCGACCAATCAGAGGACGCTTCTTCATACAGACTGATACCGACCAATCAGAGGACGCTTCTTTACACAGACTGATACCGACCAATCAGAGGACGCTTCTTTACACAGACTGATACCGACCAATCAGAGGACGCTTCTTCATACAGACTGATACCGACCAATCAGAGGACGCTTCTTTACACAGACTGATACCGACCAATCAGAGGACGCTTCTTCATACAGACTGATACCGACCAATCAGAGGACGTTTCTTCATACAGACTGATACCGACCAATCAGAGGACGCTTCTTCATACAGACTGATACCGACCAATCAGAGGACGCTTCTTTATACAGACTGATACCGACCAATCAGAGGACGCTTCTTCATACAGACTGATACCGACCAATCAGAGGACGCTTCTTTATACAGACTGATACCGACCAATCAGAGGACGCTTCTTTATACAGACTGATACCGACCAATCAGAGGACGCTTCTTTATACAGACTGATACCGACCAATCAGAGGACGCTTCTTCATACAGACTGATACCGACCAATCAGAGGACGCTTCTTTATACAGACTGATACCGACCAATCAGAGGACGCTTCTTTATACAGACTGATACCGACCAATCAGAGGACGCTTCTTTATAGACTGATACCGACCAATCAGAGGACGCTTCTTTATACAGACTGATACCGACCAATCAGAGGACGCTTCTTCATACAGACTGATACCGACCAATCAGAGGACGCTTCTTTATAGACTGATACCGACCAATCAGAGGACGCTTCTTTACAGACTGATACCGACCAATCAGAGGACGCTTCTTCATACAGACTGATACCGACCAATCAGAGGACGCTTCTTTACACAGACTGATACCGACCAATCAGAGGACGCTTCTTTACACAGACTGATACCGACCAATCAGAGGACGCTTCTTCATACAGACTGATACCGACCAATCAGAGGACGCTTCTTTACAGACTGATACCGACCAATCAGAGGACGCTTCTTTACACAGACTGATACCGACCAATCAGAGGACGCTTCTTTACAGACTGATACCGACCAATCAGAGGACGCTTCTTTACACAGACTGATACCGACCAATCAGAGGACGCTTCTTTACAGACTGATACCGACCAATCAGAGGACGCTTCTTTACACAGACTGATACCGACCAATCAGAGGACGCTTCTTCATACAGACTGATACCGACCAATCAGAGGACGCTTCTTCATACAGACTGATACCGACCAATCAGAGGACGCTTCTTCATACAGACTGATACCGACCAATCAGAGGACGCTTCTTTATACAGACTGATACCGACCAATCAGAGGACGCTTCTTTATACAGACTGATACCGACCAATCAGAGGACGCTTCTTTATACAGACTGATACCGACCAATCAGAGGACGCTTCTTTATAGACTGATACCGACCAATCAGAGGACGCTTCTTTATACAGACTGATACCGACCAATCAGAGGACGCTTCTTCATACAGACTGATACCGACCAATCAGAGGACGCTTCTTTATAGACTGATACCGACCAATCAGAGGACGCTTCTTTACAGACTGATACCGACCAATCAGAGGACGCTTCTTCATACAGACTGATACCGACCAATCAGAGGACGCTTCTTTACACAGACTGATACCGACCAATCAGAGGACGCTTCTTTACACAGACTGATACCGACCAATCAGAGGACGCTTCTTCATACAGACTGATACCGACCAATCAGAGGACGCTTCTTTATAGACTGATACCGACCAATCAGAGGACGCTTCTTTACAGACTGATACCGACCAATCAGAGGACGCTTCTTTACACAGACTGATACCGACCAATCAGAGGACGCTTCTTTACAGACTGATACCGACCAATCAGAGGACGCTTCTTTACACAGACTTATACCGACCAATCAGAGGACGCTTCTTTACAGACTGATACCGACCAATCAGAGGACGCTTCTTTATACAGACTGATACCGACCAATCAGAGGACGCTTCTTTACACAGACTGATACCGACCAATCAGAGGACGCTTCTTTATACAGACTGATACCGACCAATCAGAGGACGCTTCTTCATACAGACTGATACCGACCAATCAGAGGACGCTTCTTCATACAGACTGATACCGACCAATCAGAGGACGCTTCTTCATACAGACTGATACCGACCAATCAGAGGACGCTTCTTTACAGACTGATACCGACCAATCAGAGGACGCTTCTTTACAGACTGATACCGACCAATCAGAGGACGCTTCTTTACAGACTGATACCGACCAATCAGAGGACCCTTCTTTATAGACTGATACCGACCAATCAGAGGACGCTTCTTTACAGACTGATACCGACCAATCAGAGGACGCTTCTTTATACAGACTGATACCGACCAATCAGAGGACGCTTCTTTACAGACTGATACCGACCAATCAGAGGACGCTTCTTTATAGACTGATACCGACCAATCAGAGGACCCTTCTTTATAGACTGATACCGACCAATCAGAGGACGCTTCTTTATACAGACTGATACCGACCAATCAGAGGACGCTTCTTTATAGACTGATACCGACCAATCAGAGGACGCTTCTTTATACAGACTGATACCGACCAATCAGAGGACCCTTCTTTATAGACTGATACCGACCAATCAGAGGACCCTTCTTTACAGACTGATACCGACCAATCAGAGGACGCTTCTTTATAGACTGATACCGACCAATCAGAGGACGCTTCTTCATACAGACTGATACCGACCAATCAGAGGACGCTTCTTTACAGACTGATACCGACCAATCAGAGGACGCTTCTTTACAGACTGATACCGACCAATCAGAGGACGCTTCTTTATAGACTGATACCGACCAATCAGAGGACCCTTCTTTATAGACTGATACCGACCAATCAGAGGACGCTTCTTTACAGACTGATACCGACCAATCAGAGGACGCTTCTTTATACAGACTGATACCGACCAATCAGAGGACGCTTCTTTACAGACTGATACCGACCAATCAGAGGACGCTTCTTTATAGACTGATACCGACCAATCAGAGGACCCTTCTTTATAGACTGATACCGACCAATCAGAGGACGCTTCTTTATACAGACTGATACCGACCAATCAGAGGACGCTTCTTTATAGACTGATACCGACCAATCAGAGGACGCTTCTTTATACAGACTGATACCGACCAATCAGAGGACCCTTCTTTATAGACTGATACCGACCAATCAGAGGACCCTTCTTTACAGACTGATACCGACCAATCAGAGGACGCTTCTTTACACAGACTGATACCGACCAATCAGAGGACCCTTCTTTATAGACTGATACCGACCAATCAGAGGACGCTTCTTTACACAGACTGATACCGACCAATCAGAGGACGCTTCTTTACAGACTGATACCGACCAATCAGAGGACGCTTCTTTATACAGACTGATACCGACCAATCAGAGGACGCTTCTTTACACAGACTGATACCGACCAATCAGAGGACGCTTCTTTATACAGACTGATACCGACCAATCAGAGGACGCTTCTTCATACAGACTGATACCGACCAATCAGAGGACGCTTCTTTACAGACTGATACCGACCAATCAGAGGACGCTTCTTTATACAGACTGATACCGACCAATCAGAGGACGCTTCTTCATACAGACTGATACCGACCAATCAGAGGACGCTTCTTCATACAGACTGATACCGACCAATCAGAGGACGCTTCTTTATAGACTGATACCGACCAATCAGAGGACGCTTCTTTACAGACTGATACCGACCAATCAGAGGACTCCTTGTGTTTCAGGTATGTCAGGGCAGAGGTTCTGGCCGGTTTCGTCAATGGACTCTTCCTCATCTTCACAGCATTCTTCATCTTTTCTGAAGGAGTCGAGGTGACACACACACACACATCTGTCTGTCTCTGTGTGAACCCGTCTGTCCCTCTGTGTGAACCTGTCTGTCCCTCTGCGTGAACCCGTCTGTCTCTCTGTGAACCTGTCTGTCTCTCAGAGGGCTCTGGAGCCTCCTGACGTTCACCACGAGCGGCTGCTTCCTGTGTCTGTGGCCGGTCTGCTCGTCAACCTGGTCGGGATCTTTGTGTTCCAGCACGGAGGCCACGGACACTCACATGGAGAAGGAGGTGAGACACCTAGAGCGTCACCGAGCAGAACCGAGCTGTAGAACATTAAAGCTGCTGTGCGGAACCTCGCTAACTGTGTGGAACCTTGGTTCTCTCTGTGGGTCTCTCTCAGGTCACGGTCACAGTCACTCTCTGTTTAACGGCAGTCTGAATCACGGCCACAGTCACAGAGGACACGACCACCACAGCAAGCACGACCACGGAGGTCATGGAGGTCACGGAGGTCATGGAGGTCACGACCACGGAGGTCATGGAGGTCACGGAGGTCACGGCCACGGAGGTCACGACCACGGAGGTCATGGAGGTCACGGAGGTCATGGAGGTCACGACCACGGAGGTCATGGAGGTCACGGAGGTCACGGCCACGGAGGTCACGACCACGGAGGTCACGGCCACAGCCACGGCGGCCACGACGATCCACACTGTCACGGTGAGAGATGCACTGATGATGAAGTCCATTGAGGTGGTAGAAGACACAGGACGTCAGATGTTTCTGTCTGTGTGTTTCTGTGCAGACGAGCAGCTGCACACGCCGGGGAAAGGTTCCAGCAAACAGATCCTTCAGGGTGAGAACACACACACACACACACACACACACACACACACTCTGATCAGAAGCTGCTAAGCCTTCTTCCCATCAACATCTGATCAGCTGTTCAAACAGTAGAACTATGAACCACTGGGGGGCGCCCCCCCCCAACAGTTCACACAGACAGCAGTTTGTCCTCAGCTCGTAAACATATAGAGTGTGTGTGTGCTGCAGGTGTCCTGCTCCACATCATGGCCGACACTCTGGGCAGCGTGGGCGTGATCATCTCTGCTCTGCTGATGCAGAAATACGACCTGATGATCGCTGATCCCATCTGCTCCATGCTGATCGCCCTCCTCATCGGAGTCAGGTGAGCCTTCACCCCCCCTCAGCGTCAGTCTGGAGGTTCTCTGTCATCAGGAACTGAATCTGTCCGTCCACATCCTGGTGTGTGAGTGACTGGTAGGTAGTAAAAGTGTTGGAACTGGTCCAGTAGATCACCTCAGCCAGCAGCCACCAAACGGGCTGCAATGGCTGCAACGTGATCCTTTGGGACAACTGCACCTGATCACAGTAGGTCCACTAAAAGAGCTTGTTTGATCCACTGACAGGCTCAGAGTGTTATTCTAAGTGTGTGACAGCATCATGGAAAGGATCCCTACAGAGAGAGACCTGGAAGATCCTTTTGGTTTAACCACAAACAGCACACACACCAGACTACATTCACTAAAACAGGGATTTTAAAAGGGGTTCTTAAAACTGACCCTTTGCAACACCAAGGTCACACAGAGTCCTCTGTCCTGTGAGGTAAAATGCCTGTTTTTGTGAATGGAGTCTGGTGTGTTTGAAGAAAACGGGATGGGCGGAGCTTTAACCAGCTGCCCCACACTGTGTGTGTGTGTACGTGTACGTGTGCATGTAAACAGGAAGGTGAACAATGCAGTGATGTCACTTCCTGTTTGCCTCCAGTCTGAAAATGTCCTGAGCTGCTTCAACTTTTAGTTTCAGGTCTCTGGTTTTGGTTCTCTGAAGAACCTGCAGCACAGAATATCGTCACAGACGTCCCTTAAGGGACTCATAGAACCAATTTGATTTCTGGTGTAACATCTTTAAGAACCTCCTCCTTCCACAAGAACCTCTTGTGACCACTAGACTTCCTGAAGGATTCCTAGAACCTCCTTAGTGACCATTAGGAACAGGATGCACAGAACTCAGACCAAAGTGCAGTTAAGAATGCACTGATTCACTGTGGTGGACCAGCAGGAAGATCAATCTAAACCAGTCTTTCTCAAATAGTGGGGCGATGCCAGGGGGGACGCGTGTGACCCCGGGGAATAGGCTGTTTTTTTTTGCTGTACTAGAATAAAGTGTAATTGCACATCCCCTACAGTAGGTGGCAGTGGCACTTCCATTGTGTGCGCAGGGAGTATCAGCTTCCCGAAAGCTAAGACGAAGAAATATGATGAAGTATATGTATGTATATGCTGACCTGGGCGCTGTTAGTCAGGTCTGACCATAGACTGTATAAAATAAGTGGGCGTGGCCACCATGACATCATCTCCTGTTTTGAAGCCTCGAGTTCAGCTTTATGGGCCATCTTGGTGTTTTGGAGCCAGAAGTGACACCTCTTCATACAGACTGATACCGACCAATCAGAGGACGTTTCTTCATACAGACTGATACCGACCAATCAGAGGACGCTTCTTCATACAGACTGATACCGACCAATCAGAGGACGCTTCTTTATAGACTGATACCGACCAATCAGAGGACGCTTCTTTATAGACTGATACCGACCAATCAGAGGACGCTTCTTTATAGACTGATACCGACCAATCAGAGGACGCTTCTTTACAGACTGATACCGACCAATCAGAGGACGCTTCTTCATACGGACTGATACCGACCAATCAGAGGACGCTTCTTTACAGACTGATACCGACCAATCAGAGGACGCTTCTTTATACGGACTGATACCGACCAATCAGAGGACGCTTCTTTATAGACTGATACCGACCAATCAGAGGACGCTTCTTTACAGACTGATACCGACCAATCAGAGGACGCTTCTTTACAGACTGATACCGACCAATCAGAGGACGCTTCTTTACACAGACTGATACCGACCAATCAGAGGACGCTTCATACAGACTGATACCGACCAATCAGAGGACGCTTCTTTACAGACTGATACCGACCAATCAGAGGACGCTTCTTCATACAGACTGATACCGACCAATCAGAGGACGCTTCTTCATACAGACTGATACCGACCAATCAGAGGACGCTTCATACAGACTGATACCGACCAATCAGAGGACGCTTCTTTACAGACTGATACCGACCAATCAGAGGACGCTTCTTTATAGACTGATACCGACCAATCAGAGGACGCTTCTTTATAGACTGATACAGACCAATCAGAGGACGCTTCTTTATAGACTGATACCGACCAATCAGAGGACGCGTCTTTACAGACTGATACCGACCAATCAGAGGACGCTTCTTTACAGACTGATACCAACCAATCAGAGGACGCTTCTTTATAGACTGATACCGACCAATCAGAGGACACTTCTTTACAGACTGATACCGACCAATCAGAGGACGCTTCTTTATAGACTGATACCGACCAATCAGAGGACGCGTCTTTACAGACTGATACCGACCAATCAGAGGACGCTTCTTTACAGACTGATACCAACCAATCAGAGGACGCTTCTTTACAGACTGATACCAACCAATCAGAGGACGCTTCTTTATACAGACTGATACCGACCAATCAGAGGACACTTCTTTACAGACTGATACCGACCAATCAGAGGACGCTTCTTTATAGACTGATACCGACCAATCAGAGGACGCGTCTTTACAGACTGATACCGACCAATCAGAGGACGCTTCTTTACAGACTGATACCAACCAATCAGAGGACGCTTCTTTACAGACTGATACCGACCAATCAGAGGACGCGTCTTTACAGACTGATACCGACCAATCAGAGGACGCTTCTTTACAGACTGATACCAACCAATCAGAGGACGCTTCTTTACAGACTGATACCGACCAATCAGAGGACGCTTCTTTACAGACTGATACCGACCAATCAGAGGACGCTTCTTTACACAGACTGATACCGACCAATCAGAGGACGCTTCTTTATAGACTGATACCGACCAATCAGAGGACGCTTCTTTATAGACTGATACAGAAAATAATTGAGAAGCACTGAACTAAACCCTGATGGATACTTTGGAAAATGGTTTCCACTCATGTAAAGAATGTTGTTGGTAGTTAATGGGCTCCGACATGCCAAACCACCGGTATGGAGCTGGAAATAGTTCTGCAGTCTGGCTGCGGCTCACTGGCCTTCTGGATGTAAATGCGACGGCCAGATTTCCCAGAAGCCCCGGTGATAAATGGGGCCGATGTGCTGATGTGGTTTTGATAGCTGCAGCTGCAGCTTTACAGCGTGAGCAGAGCGGTGCTGCGGTCAGCTGAGCGGCCGTCACGCAGCCACGGCGTCGGGTTACTGCGGCCGCCTCGGTTCACCAGACTGCACTTCACACAGCGCTCCGCAGCACCAGCACCGCTATCGGTACCATTTATAGTCGGGTGCGTTTGGTTTTTGTGAGTGTCCAGGCTGTGATGTCAATGAGGGGTGGAGCCTGTGGAGCAGGACCCCCCCCCATCAGCTGGTCGTGTTTACACCTCTGACCTGTGACCCTCAGCGTGGTGCCCTTACTCAGAGAGTCCATCGGGATCCTGATGCAGAGGACTCCTCCCTCCCTGGACCAAGCCCTGCCAGAGTGTTACCAGAGGGTGAGTACAGGACCCGCCCCCCAGCAACACTTGGAACACCTGTCCACTTTTGTCCACGTCAGGGGGGGCCTTATTCCTGGGGTCTTCTGTTGTGTTCAGGTGCAGCAGCTGCAGGGAGTTTACAACCTCCAGGAGCCTCATTTCTGGACTCTGTGTACGGACGTTTACATCGGAACATTAAAGCTGCTGGTCGCCCCCGACGCCGACACCCGCTGGATCCTCAGCCAGACCCACCACATCTTCACACAGGTACCTGAACGCACCACGTCTTCACACAGGTACCTGAACGCACTACGTCACACCACGTCTTCACACAGGTACCTGAACGCAACACGTCTTCACACAGGTACCTAAACGCACCATGTCTTCACACAAGTACCTGAACGCACCACATCTTCACACAGGTACCTGAACGCACCACGTCACACCACGTCTTCACACAGGTACCTGAACGCACCACGTCTTCACACAGGTACCTGAACGCACAACGTCTTCACACAGGTACCTGAACGCACCACGTCACACCACGTCTTCACACAGGTACCTGAACGCACCACGTCTTCACACAGGTACCTGAACGCACCACATCTTCACACAGGTACTTGAACGCACCACGTCACACCACGTCTTCACACAGGTACCTAAACGCACCACGTCTTCACACAGGTACCTGAACGCACCACATCTTCACACAGGTACCTGAACGCACCACATCTTCACACAGGTACCTGAACGCATTTATAGTAGTATTTGCAGTAGTTCTGACCTGTCTCACTCTGCAGTAGTCCTGACCTGTCTCACTCTGCAGTAGTATTTGCAGTAGTTCTGACCTGTCTCACTCTGCAGTAGTCCTGACCTGTCTCACTCTGCAGTAGTATTTGCAGTAGTCCTGACCTGTCTCACTCTGCAGTAGTATTTGCAGTAGTCCTGATCTGTCTCACTCTGCAGTAGTACTGACCTGTCTCACTCTGCAGTAGTATTTGCAGTAGTCCTGATCTGTCTCACTCTGCAGTAGTACTGACCTGTCTCACTCTGCAGTAGTATTTGCAGTAGTCCTGACCTGTCTCACTCTGCAGTAGTATTTGCAGTAGTCCTGATCTGTCTCACTCTGCAGTAGTACTGACCTGTCTCACTCTGCAGTAGTATTTGCAGTAGTCCTGACCTGTCTCACTCTGCAGTAGGACTGACCTGTCTCCGTCTGCAGTAGTATTTGCAGTAGTCCTGACCTGTCTCACTCTGCAGTAGTCCTGACCTGTCTCACTCTACAGTAGTCCTGACCTGTCTCACTCTGCAGTAGTATTTGCAGTAGTCCTGACCTGTCTCACTCTGCAGTAGTACTGACCTGTCTCACTCTGCAGTAGTATTTGCAGTAGTCCTGACCTGTCTCACTCTGCAGTAGGACTGACCTGTCTCCGTCTGCAGTAGTATTTGCAGTAGTCCTGACCTGTCTCACTCTGCAGTAGTCCTGACCTGTCTCACTCTACAGTAGTCCTGACCTGTCTCACTCTGCAGTAGTATTTGCAGTAGTCCTGACCTGTCTCACTCTGCAGTAGTCCTGACCTGTCTCACTCTGCAGTAGTATTTGCAGTAGTCCTGACCTGTCTCACTCTGCAGTAGGACTGACCTGTCTCCGTCTGCAGTAGTATTTGCAGTAGTCCTGACCTGTCTCACTCTACAGTAGTCCTGACCTGTCTCACTCTGCAGTAGTCCTGAC
Source organism: Pempheris klunzingeri (assembly GCF_042242105.1). Lineage (NCBI taxonomy): Eukaryota > Metazoa > Chordata > Actinopteri > Acropomatiformes > Pempheridae > Pempheris > Pempheris klunzingeri. The sequence goes on along the minus strand of NC_092017.1, from coordinate 29,138,601 downwards.
CCGTCTCACTCTACAGTAGTCCTGACCTGTCTCACTCTGCAGTAGTATTTGCAGTAGTCCTGACCTGTCTCACTCTGCAGTAGTATTTGCAGTAGTCCTGACCTGTCTCACTCTACAGTAGTCCTGACCCGTCTCACTCTGCAGTAGTCCTGACCCGTCTCACTCTGCAGTAGTCCTGACCCGTCTCACTCTGCAGTAGTCCTGACCCGTCTCACTCTACAGTAGTCCTGACCCGTCTCACTCTGCAGTAGTCCTGACCCGTCTCACTCTGCAGTAGTCCTGACCTGTCTCACTCTGCAGTAGGACTGACCTGTCTCACTCTGCAGTAGGACTGACCTGTCTCACTCTGCAGTAGGACTGACCTGTCTCACTCTGCAGTAGTATTTGCAGTAGTCCTGATCTGTCTCACTCTGCAGTAGTCCTGACCCGTCTCACTCTACAGTAGTCCTGACCCGTCTCACTCTGCAGTAGTCCTGACCCGTCTCACTCTGCAGTAGTCCTGACCCGTCTCACTCTACAGTAGTCCTGACCTGTCTCACTCTGCAGTAGTATTTGCAGTAGTCCTGACCTGTCTCACTCTGCAGTAGTCCTGACCTGTCTCACTCTACAGTAGTCCTGACCCGTCTCACTCTGCAGTAGTCCTGACCCGTCTCACTCTGCAGTAGTCCTGACCTGTCTCACTCTGCAGTAGTATTTGCAGTAGTCCTGACCTGTCTCACTCTGCAGTAGGACTGACCTGTCTCACTCTGCAGTAGTATTTGCAGTAGTCCTGATCTGTCTCACTCTGTAGTAGGACTGACCTGTCTCACTCTGCAGTAGTATTTGCAGTAGTCCTGATCTGTCTCACTCTGCAGTAGGACTGACCTGTCTCACTCTGCAGTAGTATTTGCAGTAGTCCTGTCCTGTCTCACTCTGCAGTAGTCCTGTCCTGTCTCACTCTGCAGTAGTATTTGCAGTAGTCCTGTCCTGTCTCACTCTGCAGTAGTCCTGACCTGTCTCACTCTGCAGTAGTCCTGTCCTGTCTCACTCTGCAGTAGTCCTGACCTGTCTCACTCTGCAGTAGTCCTGACCTGTCTCACTGTGTCCCTGCAGGCTGGAGTTCGACAGCTTTACGTTCAGATCGACACGGCCGCCATGTAGAAGCCCCGCCTCCTCTGAACACCTGGGACCAAATGCCTTCAGTCTGCTGCAGGAGCGTCCTGACCCCCGTCAGACGGGGGGGGGGGGGGGGGGGGGGGGGTGCACAGTGAGAACTGGACTGATCTCCCATGATGCTCCAGCCCAACGCATCCTGGACAAACTCAACCCCGCCCCTTTTTTTTTTAAATTCACCTGTTGGGGTGGACAAACCCCCCCGCCCCGCCCCGCCCCGCACTTTGTACTGGAGCAAAGCATATTGGGTAAGTGCCTTCATCATGGATCAGAGACTATCTGAGCCCACTTCCTGCCCCCCACCCGTCGGTGACATCACTGCTGGGGCCATAATGCTGCCATCTGATTGGTCCGTATGTGTGTGTGAGTTCACTGTTTTTAATGTGCCAAACCATGTGACCAAACCATGTGACCAGTCGGGGGGGGGGGTGATTCAACTGTAATAAATAATTCTGTTTCTCTGATTATTGATCTCCATCTTTATTGGTGACATCACAGCAGCCTCATCTGACCTATCAGGACAGAGAGTGTGTGTGTGTGTGTGTGTGTTAGGAGCAGTAGGTGGAGCTGTCGACCATCCTCAGGTGTTGCAGTGCATTTGGTTCTGCGTTCACTCGCAGCATGTCCACCTCCAGTGGGTGGAGTCGACCAGTGACGACCAGCGAATGGAGCGGGCCACCGAGGTCACATGACAACAGCTGCCGTAACGTTGCCGTGCGGATCACCTGGTCATCTGCGCCGAGCCGTGCCACACCCACACACACCGTGTCCTCCGTCACACCTGCAGGGGACAAGAACAGCTGATCGGTGCCACGCCACATGTCGGTCTGAATGCCGCCGTCGGTGTTTTTACTGCGTCGTGTCCAAACCAACCAGGCACTGCAAGGTAGTCGCCAGGAAAAAACACAGGGCTGCTTTTTCTTTTCTCTCTGCGTTTGTCATAACTATTGATTAGATTAAATTATCTGACCTTGGTTAAATGCCCCCTGTCCACTTTAATAACACTGGTTAGCACAGATGCTAACAGAATGGAGTTTAATGATGTGCTGCTGAATGTGCCTGAGCTCTAGTAGCTCCCTGTGCTAGCCCTTAGTTCCCTGTGCTAGCCCTTAGCTTCCTGTGCTAGCCGTTAGCTTCCTGTGCTAGCCCTTAGCTTCCTGTGCTAGCCGTTAGCTCCCTGTGCTAGCCCTTAGCTTCCTGTGCTAGCCCTGTGCTAGCAACAAATCACTTACATTTCCAAGTATCTCATCATTCTCACTCACTGTTTCTCCTAAATGCTTCGACTTCACGTCGTCCTTCCTGAAACTGCAGACCTGGTGGCTCTGAGCCCTTAAAACACCCTGAGCTTTCTACCTTTGGTTCAGTCTTCACGGCCAAAACGTTCAGTGAACAGATGGCGACGCACTGATGTAACTGTGACATCACTGAAGCGTGTTTGAGTTCAGCAGGTTTTTTTGGGGGGAGCTTCATCACTCATGGTGTATTAACGTGGCGGACGCAGTCGGGTGCGCATGAGATGCGTCGAGCCAATCAGATGAGAGCTGAGCAGCAGTTGCTCACCTAGCTCCGCCCCCTCAGCCCTCCTCCTCTGGATGATCTGGATCAGCTGATCGGCCGCCTGACGGACCGTCATGAAGCGAGGAGGCTCGTAGATCTTCTTCCCTCTGAGGAGAAACAGTTCAGTTCACTTTGACTACTTCCTTAAAGGTAGACGGATCAGAGGGGGGGGTCCTGTTCTCACCTCATCATGTTCTCCACACTCTGCTCTTTGACCTTGATGTCTGAGAAATAAAAACACGGGGGGTCAGAGTGTGTGTGTGTGTGTATGTGTGTGTGTGTGTGTGTGTGTGTGTGTGTGTGTGTGTGTGTGTGTGTGTGTGTGTGTGTGTGTGTGTGTGTGTGTGTGTGTGTGTGTGTGTGTGTGTGTGTGTGTGTGTGTGTGTCTCTCTCACCCAGCAGACAGAGTGTGTGTAGTCCAGCTGTTCTGTTTTTACAGACTTTGTCGTAGAAGCTCTCTGGTCTCCACGTCTCCGTCCAGAAGACCACTGACACCACCTCCCCAAAGTTATACAGCTGACAGACACACAGACACTAAATGAAATAAAAACGAGCTACAAGGAAAATTATTAATTCACACGCACACAGTTGTTGGAGGGTCGTGGGGGGGGTTGGGGGGTCCCACTAACAGCAGGGGCTGATGGGATTGACTCCCAGTGGAGGGAATATGAGCTCATTTGCATACCCCGCCCCTCATTAGCATATTAACGACCTCCCAGTGGAGACGCTCCATCCCATTAATGTTCATCTGTGTGTGTGTGTGAGGACACCTGGGTCCTGTTCTCTGATTGGCTGCCGTGACAGGTCAGTAATTGATGAGGTCATAAAGAGCAGATGGGACACAGAGTGGGGGGTGAGAGTCACTCACACCCGCTCTAACCGAACGCTAACGTTGTGAATGAGAGTAACTCGGTAACGCAGCGTTACAGGAACAGGTGTGTGATGCACCTGCAGACCGCAGCAGCCCACGGCGTTCATGATGGATGCGTTGTGGATGACTCTGTACGGTATCCCAGCATGCACTGCTCTCAGGACCAGGTCACTGTGGGTGGTGGCTCTGCAGGAAGACACGTCACAATAATCAGCACCGAGCAAAGAAACCAGATTTGTTCCAGCAAACTAGAGCTGGAGGTGTCACACCCCCGCCCCCCCAAAACCAAACTAACCAGTAACTATGCTTATTAGCATAAATGATAGATGTTACACAGCGAAACAGACGTCCCTGTTAACAGCTTACTGATAAACCTGATCGGCAGATTGATCCAAAAAAGACAAAGGTTCATCATCAATCCACCAATCAGAGCAGAGGAACAAAGAGCTGGAGGTCTGATCAGCCAATCGGACGACTGTGGTCGTCCGATTGGCTGAGTCACAACCAGACCGTGGTCAGAAAAGAACATGTTTAGTCTGTGGAGGGACAAAAAAAGTTCCAGTTCCTCCGCTATGTAAACTGTGACACCAACGCGAACACGTGAACTAATGTCAGCAGAGTCTCAGAGTCTGAGGCCGCGGACGCTCTGCAGTCTGTTATTAACTCTGACAGGAATCTGGTGGTTTTGGGGAGAAATGTGCAGGAATGAAGTCTCGCTGGTCTGAGAGGAGCTCTGTGGTCACGTCAAACCGTTGGCGTGCTGACGCAGCAGCCTCTGAGCTGTGGGATCAATACAAGCTGCTCCACGGCCCCGTGTGTGGACGCCGTGACTCACCCAAACGGGTCGCCCACCACTAGGAATGCCACGTCAGTCACATCAGCGTCCTTCAGGATCTCATCAGCCCCCTGTTCAACCAGGTCTCTGTCGGCCAGGATCAGCTCCTTCCCATAGTACTCCTCCTGAGGACGACACACGGCGGTTAGCATGCCAGTGAAGGGGCTAACACACTGCTACAGCTGCTAACACACTGTTAAACCAGCTAACACACTGCTAAACTAGCTAACACACTAGCTAACACACTGTTAAACTAGCTAACACACTGCTAAACTAGCTAACACACTAGCTAACACACTGTTAAAC